>NW_028115103.1:0-46645 GCF_964273445.1 Streptopelia decaocto
GATTTGAAAAGTTTCAATGGGAATGGGAAGAATTGGGACAAAAATTGGAAAATTTTTCAGGGACTTTGAAAAAATTTCAACTGGAATTTTAGCCATTTTTTGACGTGAAATTGTAAACATGTGGACATGGATTTTGAAAATTCTAGAGAGAATTTTAAAAGCTTCAACAGAATTTCAACAATTTTGAGAGGGATTTGAAAAGTTTCAATGGGAATGGGAAGAATTGGGACAAAAATTGGAAAATTTTTAAGGGACTTTGAAAAAATTTCAACTGGAATTTTAGCAATTTTTTGACGTGAAATTGTAAACATGTGGACATGGATTTTGAAAATTCTAGAGAGAATTTTAAAAGCTTCAAGAGAATTTCAACAATTTTGAGAGGGATTTGAAAAGTTTCAATGGGAATGGGAAGAATTGGGACAAAAATTGGAAAATTTTTAAGGGACTTTGAAAAAATTTCAACTGGAATTTTAGCCATTTTTGACGTGAAATTGTAAACATGTTGAAGTGGATTTTGAAAATTCTAGAGAGAATTTTAAAAGCTTCAAGAGAATTTCAACAATTCTGAGAGGGATTTGAAAAGTTTCAATGGGAATGGGAAGAATTGGGACAAAAATTGGAAAATTTTTAAGGGACTTTGAAAAAATTTCAACTGGAATTTTAGCCATTTTTTGACGTGAAATTGTAAACATGTGGCCATGGATTTTGAAAATTCTAGAGAGAATTTTAAAAGCTTCAACAGAATTTCAACAATTCTGAGAGGGATTTGAAAAGTTTCAATGGGAATGGGAAGAATTGGGACAAAAATTGGAAAATTTTTAAGGGACTTTGAAAAAATTTCAACTGGAATTTTAGCCATTTTTTGACGTGAAATTGTAAACATGTGGACATGGATTTTGAAAATTCTAGAGAGAATTTTAAAAGCTTCAAGAGAATTTCAACAATTCTGAGAGGGATTTGAAAAGTTTCAATGGGAATGGGAAGAATTGGGACAAAAATTGGAAAATTTTTCAGGGACTTTGAAAAAATTTCAACTGGAATTTTAGCCATTTTTTGACGTGAAATTGTAAACATGTTGAAGTGGATTTTGAAAATTCTAGAGAGAATTTTAAAAGCTTCAACAGAATTTCAACAATTTTGAGAGGGATTTGAAAAGTTTCAATGGGAATGGGAAGAATTGGGACAAAAATTGGAAAATTTTTCAGGGACTTTGAAAAAATTTCAACTGGAATTTTAGCCATTTTTTGACGTGAAATTGTAAACATGTTGAAGTGGATTTGAAAATTCTAGAGAGAATTTTAAAAGCTTCAAGAGAATTTCAACAATTTTGAGAGGGATTTGAAAAGTTTCAATGGGAATGGGAAGAATTGGGACAAAAATTGGAAAATTTTTAAGGACTTTGAAAAAATTTCAACTGGAATTTTAGCCATTTTTTGATGTGAAATTGTAAACATGTGGACATGGATTTTGAAAATTCTAGAGAGAATTTTAAAAGCTTCAACAGAATTTCAACAATTTTGAGAGGGATTTGAAAAGTTTCAATGGGAATGGGAAGAATTGGGACAAAAATTGGAAAATTTTTAAGGGACTTTGAAAAAATTTCAACTGGAATTTTAGCAATTTTTTGACGTGAAATTGTAAACATGTGGACATGGATTTTGAAAATTCTAGAGAGAATTTTAAAAGCTTCAAGAGAATTTCAACAATTTTGAGAGGGATTTGAAAAGTTTCAATGGGAATGGGAAGAATTGGGACAAAAATTGGAAAATTTTTAAGGGACTTTGAAAAAATTTCAACTGGAATTTTAGCCATTTTTTGACGTGAAATTGTAAACATGTTGAAGTGGATTTTGAAAATTCTAGAGAGAATTTTAAAAGCTTCAAGAGAATTTCAACAATTCTGAGAGGGATTTGAAAAGTTTCAATGGGAATGGGAAGAATTGGGACAAAAATTGGAAAATTTTTAAGGGACTTTGAAAAAATTTCAACTGGAATTTTAGCCATTTTTTGACGTGAAATTGTAAACATGTGGCCATGGATTTTGAAAATTCTAGAGAGAATTTTAAAAGCTTCAAGAGAATTTCAACAATTCTGAGAGGGATTTGAAAAGTTTCAATGGGAATGGGAAGAATTGGGACAAAAATTGGAAAATTTTTAAGGGACTTTGAAAAAATTTCAACTGGAATTTTAGCCATTTTTTGACGTGAAATTGTAAACATGTGGACATGGATTTTGAAAATTCTAGAGAGAATTTTAAAAGCTTCAAGAGAATTTCAACAATTCTGAGAGGGATTTGAAAAGTTTCAATGGGAATGGGAAGAATTGGGACAAAAATTGGAAAATTTTTCAGGGACTTTGAAAAAATTTCAACTGGAATTTTAGCCATTTTTTGACGTGAAATTGTAAACATGTTGAAGTGGATTTTGAAAATTCTAGAGAGAATTTTAAAAGCTTCAACAGAATTTCAACAATTTTGAGAGGGATTTGAAAAGTTTCAATGGGAATGGGAAGAATTGGGACAAAAATTGGAAAATTTTTCAGGGACTTTGAAAAAATTTCAACTGGAATTTTAGCCATTTTTTGACGTGAAATTGTAAACATGTTGAAGTGGATTTTGAAAATTCTAGAGAGAATTTTAAAAGCTTCAAGAGAATTTCAACAATTTTGAGAGGGATTTGAAAAGTTTCAATGGGAATGGGAAGAATTGGGACAAAAATTGGAAAATTTTTCAGGGACTTTGAAAAAATTTCAACTGGAATTTTAGCCATTTTTTGATGTGAAATTGTAAACATGTGGACATGGATTTGAAAATTCTAGAGAGAATTTTAAAAGCTTCAACAGAATTTCAACAATTTTGAGAGGGATTTGAAAAGTTTCAATGGGAATGGGAAGAATTGGGACAAAAATTGGAAAATTTTTAAGGGACTTTGAAAAAATTTCAACTGGAATTTTAGCCATTTTTTGACGTGAAATTGTAAACATGTGGCCATGGATTTTGAAAATTCTAGAGAGAATTTTAAAAGCTTCAAGAGAATTTCAACAATTTTGAGAGGGATTTGAAAAGTTTCAATGGGAATGGGAAGAATTGGGACAAAAATTGGAAAATTTTTCAGGGACTTTGAAAAAATTTCAACTGGAATTTTAGCCATTTTTTGATGTGAAATTGTAAACATGTGGCCATGGATTTTGAAAATTCTAGAGAGAATTTTAAAAGCTTCAAGAGAATTTCAACAATTTTGAGAGGGATTTGAAAAGTTTCAATGGGAATGGGAAGAATTGGGACAAAAATTGGAAAATTTTTCAGGGACTTTGAAAAAATTTCAACTGGAATTTTAGCCATTTTTTGACGTGAAATTGTAAACATGTGGCCATGGATTTTGAAAATTCTAGAGAGAATTTTAAAAGCTTCAAGAGAATTTCAACAATTTTGAGAGGGATTTGAAAAGTTTCAATGGGAATGGGAAGAATTGGGACAAAAATTGGAAAATTTTTAAGGGACTTTGAAAAAATTTCAACTGGAATTTTAGCCATTTTTTGACGTGAAATTGTAAACATGTGGCCATGGATTTTGAAAATTCTAGAGAGAATTTTAAAAGCTTCAAGAGAATTTCAACAATTTTGAGAGGGATTTGAAAAGTTTCAATGGGAATGGGAAGAATTGGGACAAAAATTGGAAAATTTTTAAGGGACTTTGAAAAAATTTCAACTGGAATTTTAGCCATTTTTTGACGTGAAATTGTAAACATGTGGACATGGATTTTGAAAATTCTAGAGAGAATTTTAAAAGCTTCAAGAGAATTTCAACAATTCTGAGAGGGATTTGAAAAGTTTCAATGGGAATGGGAAGAATTGGGACAAAAATTGGAAAATTTTTAAGGGACTTTGAAAAAATTTCAACTGGAATTTTAGCAATTTTTTGACGTGAAATTGTAAACATGTGGCCATGGATTTTGAAAATTCTAGAGAGAATTTTAAAAGCTTCAAGAGAATTTCAACAATTCTGAGAGGGATTTGAAAAGTTTCAATGGGAATGGGAAGAATTGGGACAAAAATTGGAAAATTTTTAAGGGACTTTGAAAAAATTTCAACTGGAATTTTAGCCATTTTTTGACGTGAAATTGTAAACATGTGGCCATGGATTTTGAAAATTCTAGAGAGAATTTTAAAAGCTTCAAGAGAATTTCAACAATTCTGAGAGGGATTTGAAAAGTTTCAATGGGAATGGGAAGAATTGGGACAAAATTGGAAAATTTTTCAGGGACTTTGAAAAAATTTCAACTGGAATTTTAGCCATTTTTGACGTGAAATTGTAAACATGTTGAAGTGGATTTTGAAAATTCTAGAGAGAATTTTAAAAGCTTCAACAGAATTTCAACAATTTTGAGAGGGATTTGAAAAGTTTCAATGGGAATGGGAAGAATTGGGACAAAAATTGGAAAATTTTTCAGGGACTTTGAAAAAATTTCAACTGGAATTTTAGCCATTTTTTGACGTGAAATTGTAAACATGTTGAAGTGGATTTTGAAAATTCTAGAGAGAATTTTAAAAGCTTCAAGAGAATTTCAACAATTTTGAGAGGGATTTGAAAAGTTTCAATGGGAATGGGAAGAATTGGGACAAAAATTGGAAAATTTTTAAGGGACTTTGAAAAAATTTCAACTGGAATTTTAGCCATTTTTTGACGTGAAATTGTAAACATGTGGCCATGGATTTTGAAAATTCTAGAGAGAATTTTAAATGCTTCAACAGAATTTCAACACTTTTGAGAGGGATTTGAAAAGTTTCAATGGGAATGGGAAGAATTGGGACAAAAATTGGAAAATTTTTCAGGGACTTTGAAAAAATTTCAACTGGAATTTTAGCCATTTTTTGATGTGAAATTGTAAACATGTGGCCATGGATTTTGAAAATTCTAGAGAGAATTTTAAAAGCTTCAAGAGAATTTCAACAATTTTGAGAGGGATTTGAAAAGTTTCAATGGGAATGGGAAGAATTGGGACAAAAATTGGAAAATTTTTCAGGGACTTTGAAAAAATTTCAACTGGAATTTTAGCCATTTTTTGACGTGAAATTGTAAACATGTTGAAGTGGATTTTGAAAATTCTAGAGAGAATTTTAAAAGCTTCAAGAGAATTTCAACAATTTTGAGAGGGATTTGAAAAGTTTCAATGGGAATGGGAAGAATTGGGACAAAAATTGGAAAATTTTTAAGGGACTTTGAAAAAATTTCAACTGGAATTTTAGCCATTTTTTGACGTGAAATTGTAAACATGTGGCCATGGATTTTGAAAATTCTAGAGAGAATTTTAAAAGCTTCAAGAGAATTTCAACAATTTTGAGAGGGATTTGAAAAGTTTCAATGGGAATGGGAAGAATTGGGACAAAAATTGGAAAATTTTTAAGGGACTTTGAAAAAATTTCAACTGGAATTTTAGCCATTTTTTGACGTGAAATTGTAAACATGTGGACATGGATTTTGAAAATTCTAGAGAGAATTTTAAAAGCTTCAAGAGAATTTCAACAATTCTGAGAGGGATTTGAAAAGTTTCAATGGGAATGGGAAGAATTGGGACAAAAATTGGAAAATTTTTAAGGGACTTTGAAAAAATTTCAACTGGAATTTTAGCAATTTTTTGACGTGAAATTGTAAACATGTGGCCATGGATTTTGAAAATTCTAGAGAGAATTTTAAAAGCTTCAAGAGAATTTCAACAATTCTGAGAGGGATTTGAAAAGTTTCAATGGGAATGGGAAGAATTGGGACAAAAATTGGAAAATTTTTAAGGGACTTTGAAAAAATTTCAACTGGAATTTTAGCCATTTTTTGACGTGAAATTGTAAACATGTGGCCATGGATTTTGAAAATTCTAGAGAGAATTTTAAAAGCTTCAAGAGAATTTCAACAATTCTGAGAGGGATTTGAAAAGTTTCAATGGGAATGGGAAGAATTGGGACAAAAATTGGAAAATTTTTCAGGGACTTTGAAAAAATTTCAACTGGAATTTTAGCCATTTTTTGACGTGAAATTGTAAACATGTTGAAGTGGATTTTGAAAATTCTAGAGAGAATTTTAAAAGCTTCAACAGAATTTCAACAATTTTGAGAGGGATTTGAAAAGTTTCAATGGGAATGGGAAGAATTGGGACAAAAATTGGAAAATTTTTCAGGGACTTTGAAAAAATTTCTACTGGAATTTTAGCCATTTTTTGACGTGAAATTGTAAACATGTTGAAGTGGATTTTGAAAATTCTAGAGAGAATTTTAAAAGCTTCAAGAGAATTTCAACAATTTTGAGAGGGATTTGAAAAGTTTCAATGGGAATGGGAAGAATTGGGACAAAAATTGGAAAATTTTTAAGGGACTTTGAAAAAATTTCAACTGGAATTTTAGCCATTTTTTGACGTGAAATTGTAAACATGTGGCCATGGATTTTGAAAATTCTAGAGAGAATTTTAAATGCTTCAACAGAATTTCAACACTTTTGAGAGGGATTTGAAAAGTTTCAATGGGAATGGGAAGAATTGGGACAAAAATTGGAAAATTTTTAAGGGACTTTGAAAAAATTTCAACTGGAATTTTAGCCATTTTTTAATGTGAAATTGTAAACATGTGGCCATGGATTTTGAAAATTCTAGAGAGAATTTTAAAAGCTTCAAGAGAATTTCAACAATTTTGAGAGGGATTTGAAAAGTTTCAATGGGAATGGGAAGAATTGGGACAAAAATTGGAAAATTTTTAAGGGACTTTGAAAAAATTTCAACTGGAATTTTAGCCATTTTTTGACGTGAAATTGTAAACATGTGGCCATGGATTTTGAAAATTCTAGAGAGAATTTTAAAAGCTTCAACAGAATTTCAACAATTCTGAGAGGGATTTGAAAAGTTTCAATGGGAATGGGAAGAATTGGGACAAAAATTGGAAAATTTTTCAGGGACTTTGAAAGAATTTCAACTGGAATATTAGCCATTTTTTGACGTGAAATTGTAAACATGTGGACATGGATTTTGAAAATTCTAGAGAGAATTTTAAAAGCTTCAAGAGAATTTCAACAATTTTGAGAGGGATTTGAAAAGTTTCAATGGGAATGGGAAGAATTGGGACAAAAATTGGAAAATTTTTAAGGGACTTTGAAAAAATTTCAACTGGAATTTTAGCCATTTTTTGACGTGAAATTGTAAACATGTGGCCATGGATTTTGAAAATTCTAGAGAGAATTTTAAAAGCTTCAAGAGAATTTCAACAATTTTGAGAGGGATTTGAAAAGTTTCAATGGGAATGGGAAGAATTGGGACAAAAATTGGAAAATTTTTAAGGGACTTTGAAAAAATTTCAACTGGAATTTTAGCCATTTTTTGACGTGAAATTGTAAACATGTGGCCATGGATTTTGAAAATTCTAGAGAGAATTTTAAAAGCTTTAACAGAATTTCAACAATTCTGAGAGGGATTTGAAAAGTTTCAATGGGAATGGGAAGAATTGGGACAAAAATTGGAAAATTTTTCAGGGACTTTGAAAGAATTTCAACTGGAATTTTAGCCATTTTTTGACGTGAAATTGTAAACATGTGGACATGGATTTTGAAAATTCTAGAGAGAATTTTAAAAGCTTCAAGAGAATTTCAACAATTTTGAGAGGGATTTGAAAAGTTTCAATGGGAATGGGAAGAATTGGGACAAAAATTGGAAATTTTTTAAGGGACTTTGAAAAAATTTCAACTGGAATTTTAGCCATTTTTTGACGTGAAATTGTAAACATGTGGACATGGATTTTGAAAATTCTAGAGAGAACTTTAAAAGCTTCAAGAGAATTTCAACAATTCTGAGAGGGATTTGAAAAGTTTCAATGGGAATGGGAAGAATTGAGACAAAAATTGGAAAATTTTTCAGGGACTTTGAAAAAATTTCAACTGGAATATTAGCCATTTTTTGACGTGAAATTGTAAACATGTTGAAGTGGATTTTGAAAATTCTAGAGAGAATTTTAAAAGCTTCAAGAGAATTTCAACAATTTTGAGAGGGATTTGAAAAGTTTCAATGGGAATGGGAAGAATTGGGACAAAAATTGGAAAATTTTTAAGGGACTTTGAAAAAATTTCAACTGGAATTTTAGCCATTTTTTGACGTGAAATTGTAAACATGTGGACATGGATTTTGAAAATTCTAGAGAGAATTTTAAAAGCTTCAAGAGAATTTCAACAATTTTGAGAGGGATTTGAAAAGTTTCAATGGGAATGGGAAGAATTGGGACAAAAATTGGAAAATTTTTAAGGGACTTTGAAAAAATTTCAACTGGAATTTTAGCCATTTTTTGACGTGAAATTGTAAACATGTTGAAGTGGATTTTGAAAATTCTAGAGAGAATTTTAAAAGCTTCAAGAGAATTTCAACAATTTTGAGAGGGATTTGAAAAGTTTCAATGGGAATGGGAAGAATTGGGACAAAAATTGGAAAATTTTTAAGGGACTTTGAAAAAATTTCAACTGGAATTTTAGCCATTTTTTGACGTGAAATTGTAAACATGTTGAAGTGGATTTTGAAAATTCTAGAGAGAATTTTAAAAGCTTCAACAGAATTTCAACAATTTTGAGAGGGATTTGAAAAGTTTCAATGGGAATGGGAAGA
This sequence comes from Streptopelia decaocto, assembly GCF_964273445.1. Classification (NCBI taxonomy): domain Eukaryota; kingdom Metazoa; phylum Chordata; class Aves; order Columbiformes; family Columbidae; genus Streptopelia; species Streptopelia decaocto. The sequence continues at coordinate 8,621 of NW_028115103.1, forward strand.
ATTGGGACAAAAATTGGAAAATTTTTCAGGGACTTTGAAAGAATTTCAACTGGAATTTTAGCCATTTTTTGACGTGAAATTGTAAACATGTGGACATGGATTTTGAAAATTCTAGAGAGAATTTTAAAAGCTTCAAGAGAATTTCAACAATTTTGAGAGGGATTTGAAAAGTTTCAATGGGAATGGGAAGAATTGGGACAAAAATTGGAAAATTTTTCAGGGACTTTGAAAAAATTTCAACTGGAATTTTAGCCATTTTTTGACGTGAAATTGTAAACATGTGGACATGGATTTTGAAAATTCTAGAGAGAATTTTAAAAGCTTCAAGAGAATTTCAACAATTTTGAGAGGGATTTGAAAAGTTTCAATGGGAATGGGAAGAATTGGGACAAAAATTGGAAAATTTTTAAGGGACTTTGAAAAAATTTCAACTGGAATTTTAGCCATTTTTTGACGTGAAATTGTAAACATGTTGAAGTGGATTTTGAAAATTCTAGAGAGAATTTTAAAAGCTTCAACAGAATTTCAACAATTTTGAGAGGGATTTGAAAAGTTTCAATGGGAATGGGAAGAATTGGGACAAAAATTGGAAAATTTTTAAGGGACTTTGAAAAAATTTCAACTGGAATTTTAGCCATTTTTTGACGTGAAATTGTAAACATGTGGCCATGGATTTTGAAAATTCTAGAGAGAATTTTAAAAGCTTTAACAGAATTTCAACAATTCTGAGAGGGATTTGAAAAGTTTCAATGGGAATGGGAAGAATTGGGACAAAAATTGGAAAATTTTTCAGGGACTTTGAAAGAATTTCAACTGGAATTTTAGCCATTTTTTGACGTGAAATTGTAAACATGTGGACATGGATTTTGAAAATTCTAGAGAGAATTTTAAAAGCTTCAAGAGAATTTCAACAATTTTGAGAGGGATTTGAAAAGTTTCAATGGGAATGGGAAGAATTGGGACAAAAATTGGAAATTTTTTAAGGGACTTTGAAAAAATTTCAACTGGAATTTTAGCCATTTTTTGACGTGAAATTGTAAACATGTGGACATGGATTTTGAAAATTCTAGAGAGAACTTTAAAAGCTTCAAGAGAATTTCAACAATTCTGAGAGGGATTTGAAAAGTTTCAATGGGAATGGGAAGAATTGAGACAAAAATTGGAAAATTTTTCAGGGACTTTGAAAAAATTTCAACTGGAATATTAGCCATTTTTTGACGTGAAATTGTAAACATGTTGAAGTGGATTTTGAAAATTCTAGAGAGAATTTTAAAAGCTTCAAGAGAATTTCAACAATTTTGAGAGGGATTTGAAAAGTTTCAATGGGAATGGGAAGAATTGGGACAAAAATTGGAAAATTTTTAAGGGACTTTGAAAAAATTTCAACTGGAATTTTAGCCATTTTTTGACGTGAAATTGTAAACATGTGGACATGGATTTTGAAAATTCTAGAGAGAATTTTAAAAGCTTCAAGAGAATTTCAACAATTTTGAGAGGGATTTGAAAAGTTTCAATGGGAATGGGAAGAATTGGGACAAAAATTGGAAAATTTTTAAGGGACTTTGAAAAAATTTCAACTGGAATTTTAGCCATTTTTTGACGTGAAATTGTAAACATGTTGAAGTGGATTTTGAAAATTCTAGAGAGAATTTTAAAAGCTTCAAGAGAATTTCAACAATTTTGAGAGGGATTTGAAAAGTTTCAATGGGAATGGGAAGAATTGGGACAAAAATTGGAAAATTTTTAAGGGACTTTGAAAAAATTTCAACTGGAATTTTAGCCATTTTTTGACGTGAAATTGTAAACATGTGGCCATGGATTTTGAAAATTCTAGAGAGAATTTTAAAAGCTTCAAGAGAATTTCAACAATTTTGAGAGGGATTTGAAAAGTTTCAATGGGAATGGGAAGAATTGGGACAAAAATTGGAAAATTTTTCAGGGACTTTGAAAAAATTTCAACTGGAATTTTAGCCATTTTTTGACGTGAAATTGTAAACATGTGGCCATGGATTTTGAAAATTCTAGAGAGAATTTTAAAAGCTTCAAGAGAATTTCAACAATTCTGAGAGGGATTTGAAAAGTTTCAATGGGAATGGGAAGAATTGGGACAAAAATTGGAAAATTTTTCAGGGACTTTGAAAGAATTTCAACTGGAATTTTAGCCATTTTTTGACGTGAAATTGTAAACATGTGGACATGGATTTTGAAAATTCTAGAGAGAATTTTAAAAGCTTCAAGAGAATTTCAACAATTTTGAGAGGGATTTGAAAAGTTTCAATGGGAATGGGAAGAATTGGGACAAAAATTGGAAAATTTTTAAGGGACTTTGAAAAAATTTCAACTGGAATTTTAGCCATTTTTTGACGTGAAATTGTAAACATGTGGCCATGGATTTTGAAAATTCTAGAGAGAATTTTAAAAGCTTCAAGAGAATTTCAACAATTCTGAGAGGGATTTGAAAAGTTTCAATGGGAATGGGAAGAATTGGGACAAAAATTGGAAAATTTTTAAGGGACTTTGAAAAAATTTCAACTGGAATTTTAGCCATTTTTTGACGTGAAATTGTAAACATGTGGCCATGGATTTTGAAAATTCTAGAGAGAATTTTAAAATCTTCAAGAGAATTTCAACAATTTTGAGAGGGATTTGAAAAGTTTCAATGGGAATGGGAAGAATTGGGACAAAAATTGGAAAATTTTTAAGGGACTTTGAAAAAATTTCAACTGGAATTTTAGCCATTTTTTGACGTGAAATTGTAAACATGTGGCCATGGATTTTGAAAATTCTAGAGAGAATTTTAAAAGCTTCAACAGAATTTCAACAATTTTGAGAGGGATTTGAAAAGTTTCAATGGGAATGGGAAGAATTGGGACAAAAATTGGAAAATTTTTAAGGGACTTTGAAAAAATTTCAACTGGAATTTTAGCAATTTTTTGACGTGAAATTGTAAACATGTGGACATGGATTTTGAAAATTCTAGAGAGAATTTTAAAAGCTTCAAGAGAATTTCAACAATTTTGAGAGGGATTTGAAAAGTTTCAATGGGAATGGGAAGAATTGGGACAAAAATTGGAAAATTTTTAAGGGACTTTGAAAAAATTTCAACTGGAATTTTAGCCATTTTTTGACGTGAAATTGTAAACATGTGGACATGGATTTTGAAAATTCTAGAGAGAATTTTAAAAGCTTCAAGAGAATTTCAACAATTTTGAGAGGGATTTGAAAAGTTTCAATGGGAATGGGAAGAATTGGGACAAAAATTGGAAAATTTTTAAGGGACTTTGAAAAAATTTCAACTGGAATTTTAGCCATTTTTTGACGTGAAATTGTAAACATGTGGACATGGATTTTGAAAATTCTAGAGAGAATTTTAAAAGCTTCAAGAGAATTTCAACACTTTTGAGAGGGATTTGAAAAGTTTCAATGGGAATGGGAAGAATTGGGACAAAAATTGGAAAATTTTGAAGGGACTTTGAAAAAATTTCAACTGGAATTTTAGCCATTTTTGGATGTGAAATTGTAAATATGTGGCCATGGATTTTGAAAATTCTAGAGAGAATTTTAAAAGCTTCAACAGAATTTCAACAATTTTGAGAGGGATTTGAAAAGTTTCAATGGGAATGGGAAGAATTGGGACAAAAATTGGAAAATTTTTAAGGGACTTTGAAAAAATTTCAACTGGAATTTTAGCCATTTTTTGACGTGAAATTGTAAACATGTGGACATGGATTTTGAAAATTCTAGAGAGAATTTTAAAAGCTTCAAGAGAATTTCAACAATTTTGAGAGGGATTTGAAAAGTTTCAATGGGAATGGGAAGAATTGGGACAAAAATTGGAAAATTTTTAAGGGACTTTGAAAAAATTTCAACTGGAATTTTAGCCATTTTTTGACGTGAAATTGTAAACATGTTGAAGTGGATTTTGAAAATTCTAGAGAGAATTTTAAAAGCTTCAACAGAATTTCAACAATTTTGAGAGGGATTTGAAAAGTTTCAATGGGAATGGGAAGAATTGGGACAAAAATTGGAAAATTTTTAAGGGACTTTGAAAAAATTTCAACTGGAATTTTAGCCATTTTTTGACGTGAAATTGTAAACATGTGGACATGGATTTTGAAAATTCTAGAGAGAATTTTAAAAGCTTCAAGAGAATTTCAACAATTTTGAGAGGGATTTGAAAAGTTTCAATGGGAATGGGAAGAATTGGGACAAAAATTGGAAAATTTTTAAGGGACTTGGAATAAATTTCAACTGGAATTTTAGCCATCTTTTTATGTGAAATTGTAAATATGTGGCCATGGATTTTGAAAATTCTAGAGAGAATTTTAAAAGCTTCAACAGAATTTCAACAATTTTGAGAGGGATTTGAAAAGTTTCAATGGGAATGGGAAGAATTGGGACAAAAATTGGAAAATTTTTAAGGGACTTTGAAAAAATTTCAACTGGAATTTTAGCCATTTTTTGACGTGAAATTGTAAACATGTTGAAGTGGATTTTGAAAATTCTAGAGAGAATTTTAAAAGCTTCAACAGAATTTCAACAATTTTGAGAGGGATTTGAAAAGTTTCAATGGGAATGGGAAGAATTGGGACAAAAATTGGAAAATTTTTAAGGGACTTTGAAAAAATTTCAACTGGAATTTTAGACATTTTTTGACGTGAAATTGTAAACATGTGGCCATGGATTTTGAAAATTCTAGAGAGAATTTTAAAAGCTTCAAGAGAATTTCAACAATTTTGAGAGGGATTTGAAAAGTTTCAATGGGAATGGGAAGAATTGGGACAAAAATTGGAAAATTTTTAAGGGACTGTGAAAAAATTTCAACTGGAATTTTAGCCATTTTTTGACGTGAAATTGTAAACATGTGGACATGGATTTTGAAAATTCTAGAGAGAATTTTAAAAGCTTCAACAGAATTTCAACAATTTTGAGAGGGATTTGAAAAGTTTCAATGGGAATGGGAAGAATTGGGACAAAAATTGGAAAATTTTTAAGGGACTTTGAAAAAATTTCAACTGGAATTTTAGCCATTTTTTTATGTGAAATTGTAAACATGTGGACATGGATTTTGAAAATTCTAGAGAGAATTTTAAAAGCTTCAAGAGAATTTCAACAATTTTGAGAGGGATTTGAAAAGTTTCAATGGGAATGGGAAGAATTGGGACAAAAATTGGAAAATTTTTAAGGGACTTTGAAAAAATTTCAACTGGAATTTTAGCCATTTTTTGATGTGAAATTGTAAACATGTTGAAGTGGATTTTGAAAATTCTAGAGAGAATTTTAAAAGCTTCAAGAGAATTTCAACAATTTTGAGAGGGATTTGAAAAGTTTCAATGGGAATGGGAAGAATTGGGACAAAAATTGGAAAATTTTTAAGGGACTTTGAAAAAATTTCAACTGGAATTTTAGCCATTTTTTGACGTGAAATTGTAAACATGTTGAAGTGGATTTTGAAAATTCTAGAGAGAATTTTAAAAGCTTCAACAGAATTTCAACAATTTTGAGAGGGATTTGAAAAGTTTCAATGGGAATGGGAAGAATTGGGACAAAAATTGAAAATTTTTTAAGGGACTTTGAAAAAATTTTCAACTGGAATTTTAGCAATTTTTTGACGTGAAATTGTAAACATGTGGACATGGATTTTGAAAATTCTAGAGAGAATTTTAAAAGCTTCAACAGAATTTCAACAATTTTGAGAGGGATTTGAAAAGTTTCAATGGGAATGGGAAGAATTGGGACAAAAATTGGAAAATTTTTAAGGGACTTTGAAAAAATTTCAACTGGAATTTTAGCCATTTTTTGACGTGAAATTGTAAACATGTGGACATGGATTTTGAAAATTCTAGAGAGAATTTTAAAAGCTTCAAGAGAATTTCAACAATTTTGAGAGGGATTTGAAAAGTTTCAATGGGAATGGGAAGAATTGGGACAAAAATTGGAAAATTTTTAAGGGACTTTGAAAAAATTTCAACTGGAATTTTAGCCATTTTTTGACGTGAAATTGTAAACATGTGGCCATGGATTTTGAAAATTCTAGAGAGAATTTTAAAAGCTTCAAGAGAATTTCAACAATTTTGAGAGGGATTTGAAAAGTTTCAATGGGAATGGGAAGAATTGGGACAAAAATTGGAAAATTTTTAAGGGACTTTGAAAAAATTTCAACTGGAATTTTAGCCATTTTTTGACGTGAAATTGTAAACATGTGGACATGGATTTTGAAAATTCTAGAGAGAATTTTAAAAGCTTCAAGAGAATTTCAACAATTTTGAGAGGGATTTGAAAAGTTTCAATGGGAATGGGAAGAATTGGGACAAAAATTGGAAAATTTTTAAGGGACTTTGAAAAAAATTCAACTGGAATTTTAGCCATTTTTTGACGTGAAATTGTAAACATGTGGACATGGATTTTGAAAATTCTAGAGAGAATTTTAAAAGCTTCAACAGAATTTCAACAATTTTGAGAGGCATTTGAAAAGTTTCAATGGGAATGGGAAGAATTGGGACAAAAATTGGAAAATTTTTAAGGGACTTTGAAAAAATTTCAACTGGAATTTTAGCAATTTTTTGACGTGAAATTGTCAACATGTGGACATGGATTTTGAAAATTCTAGAGAGAATTTTAAAAGCTTCAAGAGAATTTCAACAATTTTGAGAGGGATTTGAAAAGTTTCAATGGGAATGGGAAGAATTGGGACAAAAATTGGAAAATTTTTAAGGGACTTTGAAAAAATTTCAACTGGAATTTTAGCCATTTTTTGACGTGAAATTGTAAACATGTGGACATGGATTTTGAAAATTCTAGAGAGAATTTTAAAAGCTTCAAGAGAATTTCAACAATTTTGAGAGGGATTTGAAAAGTTTCAATGGGAATGGGAAGAATTGGGACAAAAATTGGAAATTTTTTAAGGGACTTTGAAAAAAATTTCAACTGGAATTTTAGCAATTTTTTGACGTGAAATTGTCAACATGTGGACATGGATTTTGAAAATTCTAGAGAGAATTTTAAAAGCTTCAACAGAATTTCAACAATTTTGAGAGGGATTTGAAAAGTTTCAATGGGAATGGGAAGAATTGGGACAAAAATGGGAAAATTTTTAAGGGACTTTGAAAAAATTTCAACTGGAATTTTAGCAATTTTTTGACGTGAAATTGTAAACATGTGGCCATGGATTTTGAAAATTCTAGAGAGAATTTTAAAAGCTTCAACAGAATTTCAACAATTTTGAGAGGGATTTGAAAAGTTTCAATGGGAATGGGAAGAATTGGGACAAAAATTGGAAAATTTTTAAGGGACTTTGAAAAAAATTCAACTGGAATTTTAGCCATTTTTTGACGTGAAATTGTAAACATGTGGACATGGATTTTGAAAATTCTAGAGAGAATTTTAAAAGCTTCAAGAGAATTTCAACAATTTTGAGAGGCATTTGAAAAGTTTCAATGGGAATGGGAAGAATTGGGACAAAAATTGGAAAATTTTTAAGGGACTTTGAAAAAATTTCAACTGGAATTTTAGCCATTTTTTGACGTGAAATTGTCAACATGTGGACATGGATTTTGAAAATTCTAGAGAGAATTTTAAAAGCTTCAAGAGAATTTCAACAATTTTGAGAGGGATTTGAAAAGTTTCAATGGGAATGGGAAGAATTGGGACAAAAATTGGAAAATTTTTAAGGGACTTTGAAAAAATTTCAACTGGAATTTTAGCCATTTTTTGACGTGAAATTGTAAACATGTGGACATGGATTTTGAAAATTCTAGAGAGAATTTTAAAAGCTTCAAGAGAATTTCAACAATTTTGAGAGGGATTTGAAAAGTTTCAATGGGAATGGGAAGAATTGGGACAAAAATTGGAAATTTTTTAAGGGACTTTGAAAAAAATTTCAACTGGAATTTTAGCAATTTTTTGACGTGAAATTGTAAACATGTGGACATGGATTTTGAAAATTCTAGAGAGAATTTTAAAAGCTTCAACAGAATTTCAACAATTTTGAGAGGGATTTGAAAAGTTTCAATGGGAATGGGAAGAATTGGGACAAAAATTGGAAAATTTTTAAGGGACTTTGAAAAAATTTCAACTGGAATTTTAGCCATTTTTTGACGTGAAATTGTAAACATGTGGACATAGATTTTGAAAATTCTAGAGAGAATTTTAAAAGCTTCAAGAGAATTTCAACAATTTTGAGAGGGATTTGAAAAGTTTCAATGGGAATGGGAAGAATTGGGACAAAAATTGGAAAATTTTTAAGGGACTTTGAAAAAATTTCAACTGGAATTTTAGCCATTTTTTGACGTGAAATTGTAAACATGTGGCCATGGATTTTGAAAATTCTAGAGAGAATTTTAAAAGCTTCAAGAGAATTTCAACAATTTTGAGAGGGATTTGAAAAGTTTCAATGGGAATGGGAAGAATTGGGACAAAAATTGGAAAATTTTTAAGGGACTTTGAAAAAATTTCAACTGGAATTTTAGCCATTTTTTGACGTGAAATTGTAAACATGTGGACATGGATTTTGAAAATTCTAGAGAGAATTTTAAAAGCTTCAAGAGAATTTCAACAATTTTGAGAGGGATTTGAAAAGTTTCAATGGGAATGGGAAGAATTGGGACAAAAATTGGAAAATTTTTAAGGGACTTTGAAAAAATTTCAACTGGAATTTTAGCCATTTTTTGTCGTGAAATTGTAAACATGTGGACATGGATTTTGAAAATTCTAGAGAGAATTTTAAAAGCTTCAAGAGAATTTCAACAATTTTGAGAGGGATTTGAAAAGTTTCAATGGGAATGGGAAGAATTGGGACAAAAATTGGAAAATTTTTAAGGGACTTTGAAAAAATTTCAACTGGAATTTTAGCCATTTTTTGACGTGAAATTGTAAACATGTGGCCATGGATTTTGAAAATTCTAGAGAGAATTTTAAAAGCTTCAACAGAATTTCAACAATTTTGAGAGGGATTTGAAAAGTTTCAATGGGAATGGGAAGAATTGGGACAAAAATTGGAAAATTTTTAAGGGACTTTGAAAAAATTTCAACTGGAATTTTAGCCATTTTTTGACGTGAAATTGTAAACATGTGGACATGGATTTTGAAAATTCTAGAGAGAATTTTAAAAGCTTCAAGAGAATTTCAACAATTTTGAGAGGCATTTGAAAAGTTTCAATGGGAATGGGAAGAATTGGGACAAAAATTGGAAAATTTTTAAGGGACTTTGAAAAAATTTCAACTGGAATTTTAGCCATTTTTTGACGTGAAATTGTCAACATGTGGACATGGATTTTGAAAATTCTAGAGAGAATTTTAAAAGCTTCAACAGAATTTCTACAATTTTGAGAGGGATTTGAAAAGTTTCAATGGGAATGGGAAGAATTGGGACAAAAATTGGAAAATTTTTAAGGGACTTTGAAAAAATTTCAACTGGAATTTTAGCCATTTTTTGACGTGAAATTGTAAACATGTGGCCATGGATTTTGAAAATTCTAGAGAGAATTTTAAAAGCTTCAAGAGAATTTCAACAATTTTGAGAGGGATTTGAAAAGTTTCAATGGGAATGGGAAGAATTGGGACAAAAATTGGAAAATTTTTAAGGGACTTTGAAAAAATTTCAACTGGAATTTTAGCCATTTTTTGATGTGAAATTGTAAACATGTTGAAGTGGATTTTGAAAATTCTAGAGAGAATTTTAAAAGCTTCAAGAGAATTTCAACAATTTTGAGAGGGATTTGAAAAGTTTCAATGGGAATGGGAAGAATTGGGACAAAAATTGGAAAATTTTTAAGGGACTTTGAAAAAATTTCAACTGGAATTTTAGCCATTTTTTGACGTGAAATTGTAAACATGTGGCCATGGATTTTGAAAATTCTAGAGAGAATTTTAAAAGCTTCAAGAGAATTTCAACAATTTTGAGAGGGATTTGAAAAGTTTCAATGGGAATGGGAAGAATTGGGACAAAAATTGGAAAATTTTTAAGGGACTTTGAAAAAATTTCAACTGGAATTTTAGCCATTTTTTGATGTGAAATTGTAAACATGTTGAAGTGGATTTTGAAAATTCTAGAGAGAATTTTAAAAGCTTCAAGAGAATTTCAACAATTTTGAGAGGGATTTGAAAAGTTTCAATGGGAATGGGAAGAATTGGGACAAAAATTGGAAAATTTTTAAGGGACTTTGAAAAAATTTCAACTGGAATTTTAGCCATTTTTTGACGTGAAATTGTAAACATGTGGCCATGGATTTTGAAAATTCTAGAGAGAATTTTAAAAGCTTCAACAGAATTTCAACAATTTTGAGAGGGATTTGAAAAGTTTCAATGGGAATGGGAAGAATTGGGACAAAAATTGGAAATTTTTTAAGGGACTTTGAAAAAAATTTCAACTGGAATTTTAGCCATTTTTTGACGTGAAATTGTAAACATGTGGACATGGATTTTGAAAATTCTAGAGAGAATTTTAAAAGCTTCAAGAGAATTTCAACAATTTTGAGAGGGATTTGAAAAGTTTCAATGGGAATGGGAAGAATTGGGACAAAAATTGGAAAATTTTTAAGGGACTTTGAAAAAATTTCAACTGGAATTTTAGCCATTTTTTGACGTGAAATTGTAAACATGTGGCCATGGATTTTGAAAATTCTAGAGAGAATTTTAAAAGCTTCAACAGAATTTCTACAATTTTGAGAGGGATTTGAAAAGTTTCAATGGGAATGGGAAGAATTGGGACAAAAATTGGAAAATTTTTAAGGGACTTTGAAAAAATTTCAACTGGAATTTTAGCCATTTTTTGACGTGAAATTGTAAACATGTGGACATGGATTTTGAAAATTCTAGAGAGAATTTTAAAAGCTTCAAGAGAATTTCAACAATTTTGAGAGGGATTTGAAAAGTTTCAATGGGAATGGGAAGAATTGGGACAAAAATTGGAAAATTTTTAAGGGACTTTGAAAAAATTTCAACTGGAATTTTAGCCATTTTTTGACGTGAAATTGTAAACATGTGGACATGGATTTTGAAAATTCTAGAGTGAATTTTAAAAGCTTTAACAGAATTTCAACAATTCTGAGAGGGATTTGAAAAGTTTCAATGGGAATGGGAAGAATTGGGACAAAAATTGGAAAATTTTTAAGGGACTTTGAAAAAATTTCAACTGGAATTTTAGCCATTTTTTGTCGTGAAATTGTAAACATGTGGACATGGATTTTGAAAATTCTAGAGAGAATTTTAAAAGCTTCAAGAGAATTTCAACAATTTTGAGAGGGATTTGAAAAGTTTCAATGGGAATGGGAAGAATTGGGACAAAAATTGGAAAATTTTTAAGGGACTTTGAAAAAATTTCAACTGGAATTTTAGCAATTTTTTGACGTGAAATTGTAAACATGTGGACATGGATTTTGAAAATTCTAGAGAGAATTTTAAAAGCTTCAAGAGAATTTCAACAATTTTGAGAGGGATTTGAAAAGTTTCAATGGGAATGGGAAGAATTGGGACAAAAATTGGAAAATTTTTAAGGGACTTTGAAAAAATTTCAACTGGAATTTTAGCCATTTTTTTATCGTGAAATTGTAAACATGTGGACATGGATTTTGAAAATTCTAGAGAGAATTTTAAAAGCTTCAAGAGAATTTCAACAATTTTGAGAGGGATTTGAAAAGTTTCAATGGGAATGGGAAGAATTGGGACAAAAATTGGAAAATTTTTAAGGGACTTTGAAAAAATTTCAACTGGAATTTTAGCCATTTTTTGACGTGAAATTGTCAACATGTGGACATGGATTTTGAAAATTCTAGAGAGAATTTTAAAAGCTTCAAGAGAATTTCAACAATTTTGAGAGGGATTTGAAAAGTTTCAATGGGAATGGGAAGAATTGGGACAAAAATTGGAAAATTTTTAAGGGACTTTGAAAAAATTTCAACTGGAATTTTAGCCATTTTTTGACGTGAAATTGTAAACATGTGGCCATGGATTTTGAAAATTCTAGAGAGAATTTTAAAAGCTTCAAGAGAATTTCAACAATTTTGAGAGGGATTTGAAAAGTTTCAATGGGAATGGGAAGAATTGGGACAAAAATTGGAAAATTTTTAAGGGACTTTGAAAAAATTTCAACTGGAATTTTAGCCATTTTTTGACGTGAAATTGTAAACATGTGGACATGGATTTTGAAAATTCTAGAGAGAATTTTAAAAGCTTCAACAGAATTTCAACAATTCTGAGAGGGATTTGAAAAGTTTCAATGGGAATGGGAAGAATTGGGACAAAAATTGGAAAATTTCTAAGGGACTTTGAAAAAATTTCAACTGGAATTTTAGCCATTTTTTGACGTGAAATTGTAAACATGTGGCCATGGATTTTGAAAATTCTAGAGAGAATTTTAAAAGCTTCAAGAGAATTTCAACAATTTTGAGAGGGATTTGAAAAGTTTCAATGGGAATGGGAAGAATTGGGACAAAAATTGGAAAATTTTTCAGGGACTTTGAAAAAATTTCAACTGGAATTTTAGCCATTTTTTGACGTGAAATTGTAAACATGTGGACATGGATTTTGAAAATTCTAGAGAGAATTTTAAAAGCTTCAAGAGAATTTCAACAATTTTGAGAGGGATTTGAAAAGTTTCAATGGGAATGGGAAGAATTGGGACAAAAATTGGAAAATTTTTCAGGGACTTTGAAAAAATTTCAACTGGAATTTTAGCCATTTTTTTATGTGAAATTGTAAACATGTGGCCATGGATTTTGAAAATTCTAGAGAGAATTTTAAAAGCTTCAAGAGAATTTCAACAATTTTGAGAGGGATTTGAAAAGTTTCAATGGGAATGGGAAGAATTGGGACAAAAATTGGAAAATTTTTAAGGGACTTTGAAAAAATTTCAACTGGAATTTTAGCCATTTTTTGACGTGAAATTGTAAACATGTTGAAGTGGATTTTGAAAATTCTAGAGAGAATTTTAAAAGCTTCAACAGAATTTCAACAATTTTGAGAGGGATTTGAAAAGTTTCAATGGGAATGGGAAGAATTGGGACAAAAATTGGAAATTTTTTCAGGGACTTTGAAAAAAATTTCAACTGGAATTTTAGCAATTTTTTGACGTGAAATTGTAAACATGTGGACATGGATTTTGAAAATTCTAGAGAGAATTTTAAAAGCTTCAACAGAATTTCAACAATTTTGAGAGGGATTTGAAAAGTTTCAATGGGAATGGGAAGAATTGGGACAAAAATTGGAAAATTTTTAAGGGACTTTGAAAAAATTTCAACTGGAATTTTAGCCATTTTTTGACGTGAAATTGTAAACATGTGGACATGGATTTTGAAAATTCTAGAGTGAATTTTAAAAGCTTCAACAGAATTTCAACAATTTTGAGAGGGATTTGAAAAGTTTCAATGGGAATGGGAAGAATTGGGACAAAAATTGGAAAATTTTTAAGGGACTTTGAAAAAATTTCAACTGGAATTTTAGCCATTTTTTGTCGTGAAATTGTAAACATGTGGACATGGATTTTGAAAATTCTAGAGAGAATTTTAAAAGCTTCAAGAGAATTTCAACAATTTTGAGAGGGATTTGAAAAGTTTCAATGGGAATGGGAAGAATTGGGACAAAAATTGGAAAATTTTTCAGGGACTTTGAAAAAATTTCAACTGGAATTTTAGCCATTTTTTGACGTGAAATTTTCAACATGTGGACATGGATTTTGAAAATTCTAGAGAGAATTTTAAAAGCTTCAAGAGAATTTCAACAATTTTGAGAGGGATTTGAAAAGTTTCAATGGGAATGGGAAGAATTGGGACAAAAATTGGAAAATTTTTAAGGGACTTTGAAAAAATTTCAACTGGAATTTTAGCCATTTTTTGACGTGAAATTGTAAACATGTGGACATGGATTTTGAAAATTCTAGAGAGAATTTTAAAAGCTTCAAGAGAATTTCAACAATTCTGAGAGGGATTTGAAAAGTTTCAATGGGAATGGGAAGAATTGGGACAAAAATTGGAAAATTTCTAAGGGACTTTGAAGAAATTTCAACTGGAATTTTAGCCATTTTTTGACGTGAAATTGTAAGCATGTGGCCATGGATTTTGAAAATTCTAGAGAGAATTTTAAAAGCTTCAAGAGAATTTCAACAATTTTGAGAGGGATTTGAAAAGTTTCAATGGGAATGGGAAGAATTGGGACAAAAATTGGAAAATTTTTCAGGGACTTTGAAAAAATTTCAACTGGAATTTTAGCCATTTTTTGACGTGAAATTGTAAACATGTGGACATGAATTTTGAAAATTCTAGAGAGAATTTTAAAAGCTTCAAGAGAATTTCAACAATTCTGAGAGGGTTTTGAAAAGTTTCAATTGGAATGGGAAGAATTGGGACAAAAATTGGAAAATTTTTGAGGGACTTTGAAAAAATTTCAACTGGAATTTTAGCTATTTTTTGACGTGAAATTGTAAACATGTGGACATGGATTTTGAAAATTCTAGAGAGAATTTTAAAAGCTTCAACAGAATTTCAACAATTTTGAGAGGGATTTGAAAAGTTTCAATGGGAATGGGAAGAATTGGGACAAAAATTGGAAAATTTTTAAGGGACTTTGAAAAAATTTCAACTGGAATTTTAGCAATTTTTTTATGTGAAATTGTAAACATGTGGACATGGATTTTGAAAATTCTAGAGAGAATTTTAAAAGCTTCAAGAGAATTTCAACAATTTTGAGAGGGATTTGAAAAGTTTCAATGGGAATGGGAAGAATTGGGACAAAAATTGGAAAATTTTTAAGGGACTTTGAAAAAATTTCAACTGGAATTTTAGCCATTTTTTGACGTGAAATTGTCAACATGTGGACATGGATTTTGAAAATTCTAGAGAGAATTTTAAAAGCTTCAACAGAATTTCAACAATTTTGAGAGGGATTTGAAAAGTTTCAATGGGAATGGGAAGAATTGGGACAAAAATTGGAAAATTTTTAAGGGACTTTGAAAAAATTTCAACTGGAATTTTAGCCATTTTTTGACGTGAAATTGTAAACATGTGGCCATGGATTTTGAAAATTCTAGAGAGAATTTTAAAAGCTTCAAGAGAATTTCAACAATTTTGAGAGGGATTTGAAAAGTTTCAATGGGAATGGGAAGAATTGGGACAAAAATTGGAAAATTTCTAAGGGACTTTGAAAAAATTTCAACTGGAATTTTAGCCATTTTTTGACGTGAAATTGTAAACATGTGGCCATGGATTTTGAAAATTCTAGAGAGAATTTTAAAAGCTTCAACAGAATTTCAACAATTTTGAGAGGGATTTGAAAAGTTTCAATGGGAATGGGAAGAATTGGGACAAAAATTGGAAAATTTTTAAGGGACTTTGAAAAAATTTCAACTGGAATTTTAGCCATTTTTTGACGTGAAATTGTAAACATGTGGACATGAATTTTGAAAATTCTAGAGAGAATTTTAAAAGCTTCAAGAGAATTTCAACAATTCTGAGAGGGTTTTGAAAAGTTTCAATTGGAATGGGAAGAATTGGGACAAAAATTGGAAAATTTTTAAGGGACTTTGAAAAAATTTCAACTGGAATTTTAGCCATTTTTTGACGTGAAATTGTAAACATGTGGACATGGATTTTGAAAATTCTAGAGAGAATTTTAAAAGCTTCAACAGAATTTCAACAATTTTGAGAGGGATTTGAAAAGTTTCAATGGGAATGGGAAGAATTGGGACAAAAATTGGAAAATTTTTAAGGGACTTTGAAAAAATTTCAACTGGAATTTTAGCAATTTTTTGACGTGAAATTGTAAACATGTGGACATGGATTTTGAAAATTCTAGAGAGAATTTTAAAAGCTTCAAGAGAATTTCAACAATTCTGAGAGGGATTTGAAAAGTTTCAATGGGAATGGGAAGAATTGGGACAAAAATTGGAAAATTTTTAAGGGACTTTGAAAAAATTTCAACTGGAATTTTAGCCATTTTTTGACGTGAAATTGTCAACATGTGGACATGGATTTTGAAAATTCTAGAGAGAATTTTAAAAGCTTCAAGAGAATTTCAACAATTTTGAGAGGGATTTGAAAAGTTTCAATGGGAATGGGAAGAATTGGGACAAAAATTGGAAAATTTTTAAGGGACTTTGAAAAAATTTCAACTGGAATTTTAGCCATTTTTTGACGTGAAATTGTAAACATGTGGACATGAATTTTGAAAATTCTAGAGAGAATTTTAAAAGCTTCAAGAGAATTTCAACAATTCTGAGAGGGTTTTGAAAAGTTTCAATTGGAATGGGAAGAATTGGGACAAAAATTGGAAAATTTTTAAGGGACTTTGAAAAAATTTCAACTGGAATTTTAGCCATTTTTTGACGTGAAATTGTAAACATGTGGACATGGATTTTGAAAATTCTAGAGAGAATTTTAAAAGCTTCAACAGAATTTCAACAATTTTGAGAGGGATTTGAAAAGTTTCAATGGGAATGGGAAGAATTGGGACAAAAATTGGAAAATTTTTAAGGGACTTTGAAAAAATTTCAACTGGAATTTTAGCCATTTTTTGACGTGAAATTGTAAACATGTGGACATGGATTTTGAAAATTCTAGAGAGAATTTTAAAAGCTTCAAGAGAATTTCAACAATTCTGAGAGGGATTTGAAAAGTTTCAATGGGAATGGGAAGAATTGGGACAAAAATTGGAAAATTTTTAAGGGACTTTGAAAAAATTTCAACTGGAATTTTAGCCATTTTTTGACGTGAAATTGTCAACATGTGGACATGGATTTTGAAAATTCTAGAGAGAATTTTAAAAGCTTCAAGAGAATTTCAACAATTTTGAGAGGGATTTGAAAAGTTTCAATGGGAATGGGAAGAATTGGGACAAAAATTGGAAAATTTTTAAGGGACTTTGAAAAAATTTCAACTGGAATTTTAGCCATTTTTTGACGTGAAATTGTAAACATGTGGCCATGGATTTTGAAAATTCTAGAGAGAATTTTAAAAGCTTCAAGAGAATTTCAACAATTTTGAGAGGGATTTGAAAAGTTTCAATGGGAATGGGAAGAATTGGGACAAAAATTGGAAAATTTTTAAGGGACTTTGAAAAAATTTCAACTGGAATTTTAGCAATTTTTTGACGTGAAATTGTAAACATGTGGTCATGGATTTTGAAAATTGTAGAGAGAATTTTAAAAGCTTCAAGAGAATTTCAACAATTTTGAGAGGGATTTGAAAAGTTTCAATGGGAATGGGAAGAATTGGGACAAAAATTGGAAAATTTTTAAGGGACTTTGAAAAAATTTCAACTGGAATTTTAGCCATTTTTTTATGTGAAATTGTAAACATGTGGACATGGATTTTGAAAATTCTAGAGAGAATTTTAAAAGCTTCAAGAGAATTTCAACAATTTTGAGAGGGATTTGAAAAGTTTCAATGGGAATGGGAAGAATTGGGACAAAAATTGGAAAATTTTTAAGGGACTTTGAAAAAATTTCAACTGGAATTTTAGCCATTTTTTGACGTGAAATTGTCAACATGTGGACATGGATTTTGAAAATTCTAGAGAGAATTTTAAAAGCTTCAAGAGAATTTCAACAATTTTGAGAGGGATTTGAAAAGTTTCAATGGGAATGGGAAGAATTGGGACAAAAATTGGAAAATTTTTAAGGGACTTTGAAAAAATTTCAACTGGAATTTTAGCCATTTTTTGACGTGAAATTGTAAACAAGTGGACATGGATTTTGAAAATTCTAGAGAGAATTTTAAAAGCTTCAACAGAATTTCAACAATTTTGAGAGGGATTTGAAAAGTTTCAATGGGAATGGGAAGAATTGGGACAAAAATTGGAAAATTTTTCAGGGACTTTGAAAAAATTTCAACTGGAATTTTAGCCATTTTTTGATGTGAAATTGTAAACATGTGGACATGGATTTTGAAAATTCTAGAGAGAATTTTAAAAGCTTCAAGAGAATTTCAACAATTCTGAGAGGGATTTGAAAAGTTTCAATGGGAATGGGAAGAATTGGGACAAAAATTGGAAAATTTTTAAGGGACTTTGAAAAAATTTCAACTGGAATTTTAGCCATTTTTGACGTGAAATTGTAAACATGTGGACATGGATTTTGAAAATTCTAGAGAGAATTTTAAAAGCTTCAACAGAATTTCAACACTTTTGAGAGGGATTTGAAAAGTTTCAATGGGAATGGGAAGAATTGGGACAAAAATTGGAAAATTTTTAAGGGACTTTGAAAAAATTTCAACTGGAATTTTAGCCATTTTTTGACGTGAAATTGTAAACATGTGGACATGGATTTTGAAAATTCTAGAGAGAATTTTAAAAGCTTCAAGAGAATTTCAACAATTTTGAGAGGGATTTGAAAAGTTTCAATGGGAATGGGAAGAATTGGGACAAAAATTGGAAAATTTTTAAGGGACTTTGAAAAAATTTCAACTGGAATTTTAGCCATTTTTTGACGTGAAAATGTAAACATGTGAACATGGATTTTGAAAATTCTAGAGAGAATTTTAAAAGCTTCAAGAGAATTTCAACAATTTTGAGAGGGATTTGAAAAGTTTAAATGGGAATGGGAAGAATTGGGACAAAAATTGGAAAATTTTTAAGGGACTTTGAAAACATTTCAACTGGAATTTTAGCATTTTTTAACGTGAAATTGTAAACATGTGGACATGGATTTTGAAAATTCTAGAGAGAATTTTAAAAGCTTCAAGAAAATTTCAACAATTTTGAGAGGGATTTGAAAAGTTTCAATGGGAATGGGAAGAATTGGGACAAAAATTGGAAAATTTTTCAGGGACTTTGAAAAAATTTCAACTGGAATTTTAGCCATTTTTTTACGTGAAATTGTAAACATGTGGACATGGATTTTGAAAATTCTAGAGAGAATTTTAAAAGCTTTAACAGAATTTCAACAGTTCTGAGAGGGATTTTAAAAGTTTCAATGGGAATGGGAAGAATTGGGACAAAAATTGGAAAATTTTTCAGGGACTTTGAAAAAATTTCAACTGGAATTTTAGCCATTTTTTGACGTGAAATTGTAAACATGTGGACATGGATTTTGAAAATTCTAGAGAGAATTTTAAAAGCTTCAAGAGAATTTCAACAATTTTGAGAGGGATTTGAAAAGTTTCAATGGGAATGGGAAGAATTGGGACAAAAATTGGAAAATTTTTAAGGGACTTTGAAAAAATTTCAACTGGAATTTTAGCAATTTTTTTATGTGAAATTGTAAACATGTGGACATGGATTTTGAAAATTCTAGAGAGAATTTTAAAAGCTTCAACAGAATTTCAACAATTTTGAGAGGGATTTGAAAAGTTTCAATGGGAATGGGAAGAATTGGGACAAAAATTGGAAAATTTTTCAGGGACTTTGAAAAAATTTCAACTGGAATTTTAGCATTTTTTTGACGTGAAATTGTAAACATGTGGACATGGATTTTGAAAATTCTAGAGAGAATTTTAAAAGCTTCAGCAGAATTTCAACAATTTTGAGAGGGATTTGAAAAGTTTCAATGGGAATGGGAAGAATTGGGACAAAAATTGGAAAATTTTTAAGGGACTTTGAAAAAATTTCAACTGGAATTTTAGCCATTTTTTGACGTGAAAATGTAAACATGTGAACATGGATTTTGAAAATTCTAGAGAGAATTTTAAAAGCTTCAAGAGAATTTCAACAATTTTGAGAGGGATTTGAAAATTTTCAATGGGAATGGGAAGAATTGGGACAAAAATTGGAAAATTTTTAAGGGACTTTGAAAAAATTTCAACTGGAATTTTAGCCATTTTTAGACGTGAAATTGTAAACATGTGGACATGGATTTTGAAAATTCTAGAGAGAATTTTAAAAGCTTCAAGAGAATTTCAACAATTTTGAGAGGGATTTGAAAAGTTTCAATGGGAATGGGAAGAATTGGGACAAAAATTGGAAAATTTTTAAGGGACTTTGAAAAAATTTCAACTGGAATTTTAGCCATTTTTTGACGTGAAATTGTAAACATGTGGACATGGATTTTGAAAATTCTAGAGAGAATTTTAAAAGCTTCAAGAGAATTTCAACAATTCTGAGAGGGATTTGAAAAGTTTCAATGGGAATGGGAAGAATTGGGACAAAAATTGGAAAATTTCTAAGGGACTTTGAAGAAATTTCAACTGGAATTTTAGCCATTTTTTGACGTGAAATTGTAAACATGTGGCCATGGATTTTGAAAATTCTAGAGAGAATTTTAAAAGCTTCAAGAGAATTTCAACAATTTTGAGAGGGATTTGAAAAGTTTCAATGGGAATGGGAAGAATTGGGACAAAAATTGGAAAATTTTTCAGGGACTTTGAAAAAATTTCAACTGGAATTTTAGCCATTTTTTGACGTGAAATTGTAAACATGTGGACATGAATTTTGAAAATTCTAGAGAGAATTTTAAAAGCTTCAAGAGAATTTCAACAATTCTGAGAGGGTTTTGAAAAGTTTCAATTGGAATGGGAAGAATTGGGACAAAAATTGGAAAATTTTTGAGGGACTTTGAAAAAATTTCAACTGGAATTTTAGCCATTTTTTGACGTGAAATTGTAAACATGTGGACATGGATTTTGAAAATTCTAGAGAGAATTTTAAAAGCTTCAACAGAATTTCAACAATTTTGAGAGGGATTTGAAAAGTTTCAATGGGAATGGGAAGAATTGGGACAAAAATTGGAAAATTTTTAAGGGACTTTGAAAAAATTTCAACTGGAATTTTAGCAATTTTTTTATGTGAAATTGTAAACATGTGGACATGGATTTTGAAAATTCTAGAGAGAATTTTAAAAGCTTCAAGAGAATTTCAACAATTTTGAGAGGGATTTGAAAAGTTTCAATGGGAATGGGAAGAATTGGGACAAAAATTGGAAAATTTTTAAGGGACTTTGAAAAAATTTCAACTGGAATTTTAGCCATTTTTTGACGTGAAATTGTCAACATGTGGACATGGATTTTGAAAATTCTAGAGAGAATTTTAAAAGCTTCAACAGAATTTCAACAATTTTGAGAGGGATTTGAAAAGTTTCAATGGGAATGGGAAGAATTGGGACAAAAATTGGAAAATTTTTAAGGGACTTTGAAAAAATTTCAACTGGAATTTTAGCCATTTTTTGACGTGAAATTGTAAACATGTGGCCATGGATTTTGAAAATTCTAGAGAGAATTTTAAAAGCTTCAAGAGAATTTCAACAATTTTGAGAGGGATTTGAAAAGTTTCAATGGGAATGGGAAGAATTGGGACAAAAATTGGAAAATTTCTAAGGGACTTTGAAAAAATTTCAACTGGAATTTTAGCCATTTTTTGACGTGAAATTGTAAACATGTGGCCATGGATTTTGAAAATTCTAGAGAGAATTTTAAAAGCTTCAACAGAATTTCAACAATTTTGAGAGGGATTTGAAAAGTTTCAATGGGAATGGGAAGAATTGGGACAAAAATTGGAAAATTTTTAAGGGACTTTGAAAAAATTTCAACTGGAATTTTAGCCATTTTTTGACGTGAAATTGTAAACATGTGGACATGAATTTTGAAAATTCTAGAGAGAATTTTAAAAGCTTCAAGAGAATTTCAACAATTCTGAGAGGGTTTTGAAAGTTTCAATTGGAATGGGAAGAATTGGGACAAAAATTGGAAAATTTTTAAGGGACTTTGAAAAAATTTCAACTGGAATTTTAGCCATTTTTTGACGTGAAATTGTAAACATGTGGACATGGATTTTGAAAATTCTAGAGAGAATTTTAAAAGCTTCAACAGAATTTCAACAATTTTGAGAGGGATTTGAAAAGTTTCAATGGGAATGGGAAGAATTGGGACAAAAATTGGAAAATTTTTAAGGACTTTGAAAAAATTTCAACTGGAATTTTAGCCATTTTTTGACGTGAAATTGTAAACATGTGGACATGGATTTTGAAAATTCTAGAGAGAATTTTAAAAGCTTCAAGAGAATTTCAACAATTCTGAGAGGGATTTGAAAAGTTTCAATGGGAATGGGAAGAATTGGGACAAAAATTGGAAAATTTTTAAGGGACTTTGAAAAAATTTCAACTGGAATTTTAGCCATTTTTTGACGTGAAATTGTCAACATGTGGACATGGATTTTGAAAATTCTAGAGAGAATTTTAAAAGCTTCAAGAGAATTTCAACAATTTTGAGAGGGATTTGAAAAGTTTCAATGGGAATGGGAAGAATTGGGACAAAAATTGGAAAATTTTTAAGGGACTTTGAAAAAATTTCAACTGGAATTTTAGCCATTTTTTGACGTGAAATTGTAAACATGTGGCCATGGATTTTGAAAATTCTAGAGAGAATTTTAAAAGCTTCAAGAGAATTTCAACAATTTTGAGAGGGATTTGAAAAGTTTCAATGGGAATGGGAAGAATTGGGACAAAAATTGGAAAATTTTTAAGGGACTTTGAAAAAATTTCAACTGGAATTTTAGCCATTTTTTGACGTGAAATTGTAAACATGTGGTCATGGATTTTGAAAATTGTAGAGAGAATTTTAAAAGCTTCAAGAGAATTTCAACAATTTTGAGAGGGATTTGAAAAGTTTCAATGGGAATGGGAAGAATTGGGACAAAAATTGGAAAATTTTTAAGGGACTTTGAAAAAATTTCAACTGGAATTTTAGCCATTTTTTTATGTGAAATTGTAAACATGTGGACATGGATTTTGAAAATTCTAGAGAGAATTTTAAAAGCTTCAAGAGAATTTCAACAATTTTGAGAGGGATTTGAAAAGTTTCAATGGGAATGGGAAGAATTGGGACAAAAATTGGAAAATTTTTAAGGGACTTTGAAAAAATTTCAACTGGAATTTTAGCCATTTTTTGACGTGAAATTGTAAACATGTGGACATGGATTTTGAAAATTCTAGAGAGAATTTTAAAAGCTTCAAGAGAATTTCAACAATTTTGAGAGGGATTTGAAAAGTTTCCATGGGAATGGGAAGAATTGGGACAAAAATTGGAAAATTTTTAAGGGACTTTGAAAAAATTTCAACTGGAATTTTAGCCATTTTTTGACGTGAAATTGTAAACAAGTGGACATGGATTTTGAAAATTCTAGAGAGAATTTTAAAAGCTTCAACAGAATTTCAACAATTTTGAGAGGGATTTGAAAAGTTTCAATGGGAATGGGAAGAATTGGGACAAAAATTGGAAAATTTTTCAGGGACTTTGAAAAAATTTCAACTGGAATTTTAGCCATTTTTTGATGTGAAATTGTAAACATGTGGACATGGATTTTGAAAATTCTAGAGAGAATTTTAAAAGCTTCAAGAGAATTTCAACAATTCTGAGAGGGATTTGAAAAGTTTCAATGGGAATGGGAAGAATTGGGACAAAAATTGGAAAATTTTTAAGGGACTTTGAAAAAATTTCAACTGGAATTTTAGCCATTTTTGACGTGAAATTGTAAACATGTGGACATGGATTTTGAAAATTCTAGAGAGAATTTTAAAAGCTTCAACAGAATTTCAACACTTTTGAGAGGGATTTGAAAAGTTTCAATGGGAATGGGAAGAATTGGGACAAAAATTGGAAAATTTTTAAGGGACTTTGAAAAAATTTCAACTGGAATTTTAGCCATTTTTTGACGTGAAATTGTAAACATGTGGACATGGATTTTGAAAATTCTAGAGAGAATTTTAAAAGCTTCAAGAGAATTTCAACAATTTTGAGAGGGATTTGAAAAGTTTCAATGGGAATGGGAAGAATTGGGACAAAAATTGGAAAATTTTTAACGGACTTTGAAAAAATTTCAACTGGAATTTTAGCCATTTTTTGACGTGAAAATGTAAACATGTGAACATGGATTTTGAAAATTCTAGAGAGAATTTTAAAAGCTTCAAGAGAATTTCAACAATTTTGAGAGGGATTTGAAAAGTTTAAATGGGAATGGGAAGAATTGGGACAAAAATTGGAAAATTTTTAAGGGACTTTGAAAACATTTCAACTGGAATTTTAGCATTTTTTAACGTGAAATTGTAAACATGTGGACATGGATTTTGAAAATTCTAGAGAGAATTTTAAAAGCTTCAAGAAAATTTCAACAATTTTGAGAGGGATTTGAAAAGTTTCAATGGGAATGGGAAGAATTGGGACAAAAATTGGAAAATTTTTCAGGGACTTTGAAAAAATTTCAACTGGAATTTTAGCCATTTTTTTACGTGAAATTGTAAACATGTGGACATGGATTTTGAAAATTCTAGAGAGAATTTTAAAAGCTTTAACAGAATTTCAACAGTTCTGAGAGGGATTTTAAAAGTTTCAATGGGAATGGGAAGAATTGGGACAAAAATTGGAAAATTTTTCAGGGACTTTGAAAAAATTTCAACTGGAATTTTAGCCATTTTTTGACGTGAAATTGTAAACATGTGGACATGGATTTTGAAAATTCTAGAGAGAATTTTAAAAGCTTCAACAGAATTTCAACAATTTTGAGAGGGATTTGAAAAGTTTAAATGGGAATGGGAAGAATTGGGACAAAAATTGGAAAATTTTTAAGGGACTTTGAAAAAATTTCAACTGGAATTTTAGCAATTTTTTTATGTGAAATTGTAAACATGTGGACATGGATTTTGAAAATTCTAGAGAGAATTTTAAAAGCTTCAACAGAATTTCAACAATTTTGAGAGGGATTTGAAAAGTTTCAATGGGAATGGGAAGAATTGGGACAAAAATTGGAAAATTTTTCAGGGACTTTGAAAAAATTTCAACTGGAATTTTAGCATTTTTTTGACGTGAAATTGTAAACATGTGGACATGGATTTTGAAAATTCTAGAGAGAATTTTAAAAGCTTCAGCAGAATTTCAACAATTTTGAGAGGGATTTGAAAAGTTTCAATGGGAATGGGAAGAATTGGGACAAAAATTGGAAAATTTTTAAGGGACTTTGAAAAAATTTCAACTGGAATTTTAGCAATTTTTTGACGTGAAATTGTAAACATGTGGCCATGGATTTTGAAAATTCTAGAGAGAATTTTAAAAGCTTCAAGAGAATTTCAACAATTTTGAGAGGGATTTGAAAATTTTCAATGGGAATGGGAAGAATTGGGACAAAAATTGGAAAATTTTTAAGGGACTTTGAAAACATTTCAACTGGAATTTTAGCCATTTTTTGACGTGAAATTGTAAACATGTGGACATGGATTTTGAAAATTCTAGAGAGAATTTTAAAAGCTTCAAGAGAATTTCAACAATTTTGAGAGGGATTTGAAAAGTTTCAATGGGAATGGGAAGAATTGGGACAAAAATTGGAAAATTTTTAAGGGACTTTGAAAAAATTTCAACTGGAATTTTAGCCATTTTTTGACGTGAAATTGTAAACATGTGGACATAGATTTTGAAAATTCTAGAGAGAATTTTAAAAGCTTCAAGAGAATTTCAACAATTTTGAGAGGGATTTGAAAAGTTTCAATGGGAATGGGAAGAATTGGGACAAAAATTGGAAAATTTTTCAGGGACTTTGAAAAAATTTCAACTGGAATTTTAGCCATTTTTTGACGTGAAATTGTAAACATGTGGACATGGATTTTGAAAATTCTAGAGAGAATTTTAAAAGCTTCAAGAGAATTTCAACAATTCTGAGAGGGATTTGAAAAGTTTCAATGGGAATGGGAAGAATTGGGACAAAAATTGGAAAATTTTTAAGGGACTTTGAAAAAATTTCAACTGGAATTTTAGCCATTTTTTGACGTGAAATTGTCAACATGTGGACATGGATTTTGAAAATTCTAGAGAGAATTTTAAAAGCTTCAAGAGAATTTCAACAATTTTGAGAGGGATTTGAAAAGTTTCAATGGGAATGGGAAGAATTGGGACAAAAATTGGAAAATTTTTCAGGGACTTTGAAAAAATTTCAACTGGAATTTTAGCCATTTTTTGACGTGAAATTGTAAACATGTGGCCATGGATTTTGAAAATTCTAGAGAGAATTTTAAAAGCTTCAAGAGAATTTCAACAATTTTGAGAGGGATTTGAAAAGTTTCAATGGGAATGGGAAGAATTGGGACAAAAATTGGAAAATTTTTAAGGGACTTTGAAAAAATTTCAACTGGAATTTTAGCCATTTTTTGACGTGAAATTGTAAACATGTGGTCATGGATTTTGAAAATTGTAGAGAGAATTTTAAAAGCTTCAAGAGAATTTCAACAATTTGGAGAGGGATTTGAAAAGTTTCAATGGGAATGGGAAGAATTGGGACAAAAATTGGAAAATTTTTAAGGGACTTTGAAAAAATTTCAACTGGAATTTTAGCCATTTTTTTATGTGAAATTGTAAACATGTGGACATGGATTTTGAAAATTCTAGAGAGAATTTTAAAAGCTTCAAGAGAATTTCAACAATTTTGAGAGGGATTTGAAAAGTTTCAATGGGAATGGGAAGAATTGGGACAAAAATTGGAAAATTTTTCAGGGACTTTGAAAAAATTTCAACTGGAATTTTAGCCATTTTTTGACGTGAAATTGTAAACATGTGGACATGGATTTTGAAAATTCTAGAGAGAATTTTAAAAGCTTCAAGAGAATTTCAACAATTTTGAGAGGGATTTGAAAAGTTTCCATGGGAATGGGAAGAATTGGGACAAAAATTGGAAAATTTTTAAGGGACTTTGAAAAAATTTCAACTGGAATTTTAGCCATTTTTGACGTGAAATTGTAAACATGTGGACATGGATTTTGAAAATTCTAGAGAGAATTTTAAAAGCTTCAACAGAATTTCAACACTTTTGAGAGGGATTTGAAAAGTTTCAATGGGAATGGGAAGAATTGGGACAAAAATTGGAAAATTTTTAAGGGACTTTGAAAAAATTTCAACTGGAATTTTAGCCATTTTTTGACGTGAAATTGTAAACATGTGGACATGGATTTTGAAAATTCTAGAGAGAATTTTAAAAGCTTCAAGAGAATTTCAACAATTTTGAGAGGGATTTGAAAAGTTTCAATGGGAATGGGAAGAATTGGGACAAAAATTGGAAAATTTTTAAGGGACTTTGAAAAAATTTCAACTGGAATTTTAGCCATTTTTTGACGTGAAAATGTAAACATGTGAACATGGATTTTGAAAATTCTAGAGAGAATTTTAAAAGCTTCAAGAGAATTTCAACAATTTTAAGAGGGATTTGAAAAGTTTAAATGGGAATGGGAAGAATTGGGACAAAAATTGGAAAATTTTTAAGGGACTTTGAAAACATTTCAACTGGAATTTTAGCCATTTTTTTGACGTGAAATTGTAAACATGTGGACATGGATTTTGAAAATTCTAGAGAGAATTTTAAAAGCTTCAAGAGAATTTCAACAATTTTGAGAGGGATTTGAAAAGTTTCAATGAATGGGAAGAATTGGGACAAAAATTGGAAAATTTTTCAGGGACTTTGAAAAAATTTCAACTGGAATTTTAGCCATTTTTTTACGTGAAATTGTAAACATGTGGACATGGATTTTGAAAATTCTAGAGAGAATTTTAAAAGCTTTAACAGAATTTCAACAGTTCTGAGAGGGATTTTAAAAGTTTCAATGGGAATGGGAAGAATTGGGACAAAAATTGGAAAATTTTTCAGGGACTTTGAAAAAATTTCAACTGGAATTTTAGCCATTTTTTGACGTGAAATTGTAAACATGTGGACATGGATTTTGAAAATTCTAGAGAGAATTTTAAAAGCTTCAACAGAATTTCAACAATTTTGAGAGGGATTTGAAAAGTTTCAATGGGAATGGGAAGAATTGGGAAAAAAATTGGAAAATTTTTAAGGGACTTTGAAAAAATTTCAACTGGAATTTTAGCAATTTTTTTATGTGAAATTGTAAACATGTGGACATGGATTTTGAAAATTCTAGAGAGAATTTTAAAAGCTTCAACAGAATTTCAACAATTTTGAGAGGGATTTGAAAAGTTTCAATGGGAATGGGAAGAATTGGGACAAAAATTGGAAAATTTTTCAGGGACTTTGAAAAAATTTCAACTGGAATTTTAGCATTTTTTTGACGTGAAATTGTAAACATGTGGACATGGATTTTGAAAATTCTAGAGAGAATTTTAAAAGCTTCAGCAGAATTTCAACAATTTTGAGAGGGATTTGAAAAGTTTCAATGGGAATGGGAAGAATTGGGACAAAAATTGGAAATTTTTAAGGGACTTTGAAAAAATTTCAACTGGAATTTTAGCCATTTTTTGACGTGAAATTGTAAACATGTGGCCATGGATTTTGAAAATTCTAGAGAGAATTTTAAAAGCTTCAAGAGAATTTCAACAATTTTGAGAGGGATTTGAAAAGTTTCAATGGGAATGGGAAGAATTGGGACAAAAATTGGAAAATTTTTAAGGGACTTTGAAAAAATTTCAACTGGAATTTTAGCCATTTTTTGACGTGAAATTGTAAACATGTGGACATGGATTTTGAAAATTCTAGAGAGAATTTTAAAAGCTTCAAGAGAATTTCAACAATTTTGAGAGGGATTTGAAAAGTTTCAATGGAATGGGAAGAATTGGGACAAAAATTGGAAAATTTTTAAGGGACTTTGAAAAAATTTCAACTGGAATTTTAGCCATTTTTTGACATGAAATTGTAAACATGTGGACATGGATTTTGAAAATTCTAGAGAGAATTTTAAAAGCTTCAAGAGAATTTCAACAATTTTGAGAGGGATTTGAAAAGTTTCAATGGGAATGGGAAGAATTGGGACAAAAATTGGAAAATTTTTAAGGGACTTTGAAAAAATTTCAACTGGAATTTTAGCAATTTTTTGACGTGAAATTGTAAACATGTTGAAGTGGATTTTGAAAATTCTAGAGAGAATTTTAAAAGCTTCAAGAGAATTTCAACAATTTTGAGAGGGATTTGAAAAGTTTCAATGGGAATGGGAAGAATTGGGACAAAAATTGGAAAATTTTTAAGGGACTTTGAAAAAATTTCAACTGGAATTTTAGCCATTTTTTGACGTGAAATTGTAAACATGTGGCCATGGATTTTGAAAATTCTAGAGCGAATTATAAAAGCTTCAAGAGAATTTCAACAATTTTGAGAGGGATTTGAAAAGTTTCAATGGGAATGGGAAGAATTGGGACAAAAATTGGAAAATTTTTAAGGGACTTTGAAAAAATTTCAACTGGAATTTTAGCCATTTTTTTATGTGAAATTGTAAACATGTGGCCATGGATTTTGAAAATTCTAGAGAGAATTTTAAAAGCTTCAAGAGAATTTCAACAATTTTGAGAGGGATTTGAAAAGTTTCAATGGGAATGGGAAGAATTGGGACAAAAATTGGAAAATTTTAAGGGACTTTGAAAAAATTTCAACTGGAATTTTAGCCATTTTTGACGTGAAATTGTAAACATGTGGCCATGGATTTTGAAAATTCTAGAGAGAATTTTAAAAGCTTCAAGAGAATTTCAACGATTTTGAGAGGGATTTGAAAAGTTTCAATGGGAATGGGAAGAATTGGGACAAAAATTGGAAAATTTTTAAGGGACTTTGAAAAAATTTCAACTGGAATTTTAGCCATTTTTTTATCTGAAATTGTGAACATGTGGACAGGATTTAAAAATTCTAGAGAGAATTTTAAAAGCTTTAACAGAATTTCAACAATTTTGAGAGGGATTTGAAAAGTTTCAATGGGAATGGGAAGAATTGGGACAAAAATTGGAAAATTTTTAAGGGACTTTGAAAAAATTTCAACTGGAATTTTAGCCATTTTTTGACGTGAAATTGTAAACATGTGGCCATGGATTTTGAAAATTCTAGAGAGAATTTTAAAAGCTTCAAGAGAATTTCAACAATTTTGAGAGGGATTTGAAAAGTTTCAATGGGAATGGGAAGAATTGGGACAAAATTGGAAAATTTTTAAGGGACTTTGAAAAAATTTCAACTGGAATTTTAGCCATTTTTTGACGTGAAATTGTAAATGTGTGGACATGGATTTTGAAAATTCTAGAGAGAATTTTAAAAGCTTCAGCAGAATTTCAACAATTTTGAGAGGGATTTGAAAAGTTTCAATGGGAATGGGAAGAATTGGGACAAAAATTGGAAAATTTTTAAGGGACTTTGAAAAAATTTCAACTGGAATTTTAGCCATTTTTTTATGTGAAATTGTAAACATGTGGACATGGATTTTGAAAATTCTAAAGAGAATTTTAAAAGCTTCAAGAGAATTTCAACAATTTTGAGAGGGATTTGAAAAGTTTCAATGGGAATGGGAAGAATTGGGACAAAATTGGAAAATTTTTAAGGGACTTTGAAAAAATTTCAACTGGAATTTTAGCCATTTTTTGACGTGAAATTGTAAACATGTGGCCATGGATTTTGAAAATTCTAGAGAGAATTTTAAAAGCTTCAACAGAATTTCAACAATTTTGAGAGGGATTTGAAAAGTTTCAATGGGAATGGGAAGAATTGGGACAAAAATTGGAAAATTTTTAAGGGACTTTGAAAAAATTTCAACTGGAATTTTAGCCATTTTTTGACGTGAAATTGTAAACATGTGGACATGGATTTTGAAAATTCTAGAGAGAATTTTAAAAGCTTCAAGAGAATTTCAACAATTTTGAGAGGGATTTGAAAAGTTTCAATGGGAATGGGAAGAATTGGGACAAAAATTGGAAAATTTTTAAGGGACTTTGAAAAAATTTCAACTGGAATTTTAGCCATTTTTTGACGTGAAATTGTAAACATGTGGACATGGATTTTGAAAATTCTAGAGAGAATTTTAAAAGCTTCAAGAGAATTTCAACAATTCTGAGAGGGATTTGAAAAGTTTCAATGGGAATGGGAAGAATTGGGACAAAAATAGGAAAATTTTTGAGGGACTTTGAAAAAATTTCAACTGGAATTTTAGCCATTTTTGGATGTGAAATTGTAAATATGTGGCCATGGATTTTGAAAATTCTAGAGAGAATTTTAAAAGCTTCAACAGAATTTCAACAATTTTGAGAGGGATTTGAAAAGTTTCAATGGGAATGGGAAGAATTGGGACAAAAATTGGAAAATTTTTAAGGGACTTTGAAAAAATTTCAACTGGAATTTTAGCCATTTTTTGACGTGAAATTGTAAACATGTGGACATGGATTTTGAAAATTCTAGAGAGAATTTTAAAAGCTTCAAGAGAATTTCAACAATTTTGAGAGGGATTTGAAAAGTTTCAATGGGAATGGAAGAATTGGGACAAATTGAAAATTTTTAAGGGACTTGAAAAATAACTGGAATTTTAGCCATTTTTTGACGTGAAATTGTAAACATGTGGCCATGGATTTTGAAAATTCTAGAGAGAATTATAAAAGCTTCAAGAGAATTTCAACAATTTTGAGAGGGATTTGAAAAGTTTCAATGGGAATGGGAAGAATTGGGACAAAAATTGGAAAATTTTTAAGGGACTTTGAAAAAATTTCAACTGGAATTTTAGCCATTTTTTGACGTGAAATTGTAAACATGTGGCCATGGATTTTGAAAATTCTAGAGAGAATTTTAAAAGCTTCAAGAGAATTTCAACAATTTTGAGAGGGATTTGAAAAGTTTCAATGGGAATGGGAAGAATTGGGACAAAAATTGGAAAATTTTTAAGGACTTTGAAAAAATTTCAACTGGAATTTTAGCCATTTTTTGACGTGAAATTGTAAACATGTGGCCATGGATTTTGAAAATTCTAGAGAGAATTTTAAAAGCTTCAAGAGAATTTCAACAATTTTGAGAGGGATTTGAAAAGTTTCAATGGGAATGGGAAGAATTGGGACAAAAATTGGAAATTTTTAAGGGACTTTGAAAAAATTTCAACTGGAATTTTAGCCATTTTTTGACGTGAAATTGTAAACATGTGGACATGGATTTTGAAAATTCTAGAGAGAATTTTAAAAGCTTCAAGAGAATTTCAACAATTCTGAGAGGGATTTGAAAAGTTTCAATGGGAATGGGAAGAATTGGGACAAAAATTGGAAAATTTTTAAGGGACTTTGAAAAAATTTCAACTGGAATTTTAGCCATTTTTGACGTGAAATTGTAAACATGTGGACATGGATTTTGAAAATTCTAGAGAGAATTTTAAAAGCTTCAAGAGAATTTCAACAATTTTGAGAGGGATTTGAAAAGTTTCAATGGGAATGGGAAGAATTGGGACAAAAATTGGAAAATTTTTAAGGGACTTTGAAAAAATTTCAACTGGAATTTTAGCCATTTTTTGACGTGAAATTGTAAACATGTGGACATGGATTTTGAAAATTCTAGAGAGAATTTTAAAAGCTTCAGCAGAATTTCAACAATTTTGAGAGGGATTTGAAAAGTTTCAATGGGAATGGGAAGAATTGGGACAAAAATTGGAAAATTTTTAAGGGACTTTGAAAAAATTTCAACTGGAATTTTAGCCATTTTTTGACGTGAAATTGTAAACATGTGGCCATGGATTTTGAAAATTCTAGAGAGAATTTTAAAAGCTTCAACAGAATTTCAACAATTTTGAGAGGGATTTGAAAAGTTTCAATGGGAATGGGAAGAATTGGGACAAAAATTGGAAAATTTTTAAGGGACTTTGAAAAAATTTCAACTGGAATTTTAGCCATTTTTTGACGTGAAATTGTAAACATGTGGACATGGATTTTGAAAATTCTAGAGAGAATTTTAAAAGCTTCAAGAGAATTTCAACAATTTTGAGAGGGATTTGAAAAGTTTCAATGGGAATGGGAAGAATTGGGACAAAAATTGGAAAATTTTTAAGGGACTTTGAAAAAATTTCAACTGGAATTTTAGCAATTTTTTGACGTGAAATTGTAAACATGTGGACATGGATTTTGAAAATTCTAGAGAGAATTTTAAAAGCTTCAAGAGAATTTCAACAATTTTGAGAGGGATTTGAAAAGTTTCAATGGGAATGGGAAGAATTGGGACAAAAATTGGAAAATTTTTAAGGGACTTTGAAAAAATTTCAACTGGAATTTTAGCAATTTTTTAATGTGAAATTGTAAACATGTGGACATGGATTTTGAAAATTCTAGAGAGAATTTTAAAAGCTTCAACAGAATTTCAACACTTTTGAGAGGGATTTGAAAAGTTTCAATGGGAATGGGAAGAATTGGGACAAAAATTGGAAAATTTTTAAGGGACTTTGAAAAAATTTCAACTGGAATTTTAGCCATTTTTTGACGTGGAATTGTAAACATGTGGACATGGATTTTGAAAATTCTAGAGAGAATTTTAAAAGCTTCAAGAGAATTTCAACAATTTTGAGAGGGATTTGAAAAGTTTCAATGGGAATGGGAAGAATTGGGACAAAAATTGGAAAATTTTTAAGGGACTTTGAAAAAATTTCAACTGGAATTTTAGCAATTTTTTGACGTGAAATTGTAAACATGTGGCCATGGATTTTGAAAATTCTAGAGAGAATTTTAAAAGCTTCAAGAGAATTTCAACAATTTTGAGAGGGATTTGAAAAGTTTCAATGGGAATGGGAAGAATTGGGACAAAAATTGGAAAATTTTTAAGGGACTTTGAAAAAATTTCAACTGGAATTTTAGCAATTTTTTTATGTGAAATTGTAAACATGTGGACATGGATTTTGAAAATTCTAGAGAGGATTTTAAAAGCTTCAACAGAATTTCAACAATTTTGAGAGGGATTTGAAAAGTTTCAATGGGAATGGGAAGAATTGGGACAAAAATTGGAAAATTTTTCAGGGACTTTGAAAAAATTTCAACTGGAATTTTAGCAATTTTTTGACGTGAAATTGTAAACATGTGGCCATGGATTTTGAAAATTCTAGAGAGAATTTTAAAAGCTTCAAGAGAATTTCAACAATTTTGAGAGGGATTTGAAAAGTTTCCATGGGAATGGGAAGAATTGGGACAAAAATTGGAAAATTTTTAAGGGACTTTGAAAAAATTTCAACTGGAATTTTAGCAATTTTTTGACGTGAAATTGTAAACATGTGGTCATGGATTTTGAAAATTCTAGAGAGAATTTTAAAAGCTTCAAGAGAATTTCAACAATTTTGAGAGGGATTTGAAAAGTTTCAATGGGAATGGAAGAATTGGGACAAAAATTGGAAAATTTTTAAGGGACTTTGAAAAATTTCAACTGGAATTTTAGCCATTTTTGACGTGAAATTGTAAACATGTGGACATGGATTTTGGAAATTCTAGAGAGAATTTTAAAAGCTTCAACAGAATTTCAACAATTTTGAGAGGGATTTGAAAAGTTTCAATGGGAATGGGAAGAATTGGGACAAAAATTGGAAAATTTTTAAGGGACTTTGAAAAAAATTTCAACTGGAATTTTAGCCATTTTTTGTCGTGAAATTGTAAACATGTGGACATGGATTTTGAAAATTCTAGAGAGAATTTTAAAAGCTTCAACAGAATTTCAACACTTTTGAGAGGGATTTGAAAAGTTTCAATGGGAATGGGAAGAATTGGGACAAAAATTGGAAAATTTTTAAGGGACTTTGAAAAAATTTCAACTGGAATTTTAGCCATTTTTTGACGTGAAATTGTAAACATGTGGACATGGATTTTGAAAATTCTAGAGAGAATTTTAAAAGCTTCAAGAGAATTTCAACAATTTTGAGAGGGATTTGAAAAGTTTCAATGGGAATGGGAAGAATTGGGACAAAAATTGGAAAATTTTTCAGGGACTTTGAAAAAATTTCAACTGGAATTTTAGCATTTTTTTTACGTGAAATTGTAAACATGTGAACATGGATTTTGAAAATTCTAGAGAGAATTTTAAAAGCTTCAAGAGAATTTCAACAATTTTGAGAGGGATTTGAAAAGTTTCAATGGGAATGGGAAGAATTGGGACAAAAATTGGAAATTTTTAAGGGACTTTGAAAACATTTCAACTGGAATTTTAGCATTTTTTTAACGTGAAATTGTAAACATGTGGCCATGGATTTTGAAAATTCTAGAGAGAATTTTAAAAGCTTCAACAGAATTTCAACAATTTTGAGAGGGATTTGAAAAGTTTCAATGGGAATGGGAAGAATTGGGACAAAAATTGGAAAATTTTTCAGGGACTTTGAAAAAATTTCAACTGGAATTTTAGCCATTTTTTTACGTGAAATTGTAAACATGTGGACATGGATTTTGAAAATTCTAGAGAGAATTTTAAAAGCTTTAACAGAATTTCAACAGTTCTGAGAGGGATTTAAAAGTTTCAATGGGAATGGGAAGAATTGGGACAAAAATTGGAAAATTTTTAAGGGACTTTGAAAAAATTCAACTGGAATTTTAGCCATTTTTTGACGTGAAATTGTAAACATGTGGAAATGGATTTTGAAAATTCTAGAGAGAATTTTAAAAGCTTCAACAGAATTTCAACAATTTTGAGAGGGATTTGAAAAGTTTCAATGGGAATGGGAAGAATTGGGAAAAAAATTGGAAAATTTTTAAGGGACTTTGAAAAAATTTCAACTGGAATTTTAGCAATTTTTTTATGTGAAATTGTAAACATGTGGACATGGATTTTGAAAATTCTAGAGAGAATTTTAAAAGCTTCAACAGAATTTCAACAATTTTGAGAGGGATTTGAAAAGTTTCAATGGGAATGGGAAGAATTGGGACAAAAATTGGAAAATTTTTCAGGGACTTTGAAAAAATTTCAACTGGAATTTTAGCATTTTTTTGACATGAAATTGTAAACATGTGGACATGGATTTTGAAAATTCTAGAGAGAATTTTAAAAGCTTCAGCAGAATTTCAACAATTTTGAGAGGGATTTGAAAAGTTTCAATGGGAATGGGAAGAATTGGGACAAAAATTGGAAAATTTTTAAGGGACTTTGAAAAAATTTCAACTGGAATTTTAGCAATTTTTTGACGTGAAATTGTAAACATGTGGACATGGATTTTGAAAATTCTAGAGAGAATTTTAAAAGCTTCAACAGAATTTCAACAATTTTGAGAGGGATTTGAAAAGTTTCAATGGGAATGGGAAGAATTGGGACAAAAATTGGAAAATTTTTAAGGGACTTTGAAAAAATTTCAACTGGAATTTTAGCCATTTTTTGACGTGAAATTGTAAACATGTGGACATGGATTTTGAAAATTCTAGAGAGAATTTTAAAGCTTCAAGAGAATTTCAACAATTTTGAGAGGGATTTGAAAAGTTTCAATGGGAATGGGAAGAATTGGGACAAAAATTGGAAAATTTTTAAGGGACTTTGAAAAAATTTCAACTGGATTTTAGCCATTTTTTGACGTGAAATTGTAAACATGTGGACATGGATTTTGAAAATTCTAGAGAGAATTTTAAAAGCTTCAACAGAATTTCAACAATTTTGAGAGGGATTTGAAAAGTTTCAATGGGAATGGGAAGAATTGGGACAAAAATTGGAAAATTTTTAAGGGACTTTGAAAAAATTTCAACTGGAATTTTAGCCATTTTTTGACGTGAAATTGTAAACATGTGGACATGGATTTTGAAAATTCTAGAGAGAATTTTAAAAGCTTCAAGAGAATTTCAACAATTTTGAGAGGGATTTGAAAAGTTTCAATGGGAATGGGAAGAATTGGGACAAAAATTGGAAATTTTTAAGGGACTTTGAAAAAATTTCAACTGGAATTTTAGCATTTTTTAACGTGAAATTGTAAACATGTGGACATGGATTTTGAAAATTCTAGAGAGAATTTTAAAAGCTTCAACAGAATTTCAACAATTTTGAGAGGGATTTGAAAAGTTTCAATGGGAATGGGAAGAATTGGGACAAAAATTGGAAAATTTTTCAGGGACTTTGAAAAATTTCAACTGGAATTTTAGCCATTTTTTGACGTGAAATTGTAAACATGTGGCCATGGATTTTGAAAATTCTAGAGAGAATTTTAAAAGCTTCAAGAGAATTTCAACAATTTTGAGAGGGATTTGAAAAGTTTCAATGGGAATGGGAAGAATTGGGACAAAAATTGGAAAATTTTTGAGGGACTTTGAAAAAATTTCAACTGGAATTTTAGCCATTTTTTTACGTGAAATTGTAAACATGTGGACATGGATTTTGAAAATTCTAGAGAGAATTTTAAAAGCTTTAACAGAATTTCAACAATTTCTGAGAGGGATTTGAAAGTTTCAATGGGAATGGGAAGAATTGGGACAAAAATTGGAAAATTTTTAAGGGACTTTTAAAAAATTTCAACTGGAATTTTAGCCATTTTTTGACGTGAAATTGTAAACATGTGGAAATGGATTTTGAAAATTCTAGAGAGAATTTTAAAAGCTTCAACAGAATTTCCACAATTTTGAGAGGGATTTGAAAAGTTTCAATGGGAATGGGAAGAATTGGGACAAAAATTGGAAAATTTTTAAGGGACTTTGAAAAAATTTCAACTGGAATTTTAGCAATTTTTTTATGTGAAATTGTAAACATGTGGACATGGATTTTGAAAATTCTAGAGAGAATTTTAAAAGCTTCAACAGAATTTCAACAATTTTGAGAGGGATTTGAAAAGTTTCAATGGGAATGGGAAGAATTGGGACAAAAATTGGAAAATTTTTAAGGGACTTTGAAAAAATTTCAACTGGAATTTTAGCCATTTTTTGACGTGAAATTGTAAACATGTGGCCATGGATTTTGAAAATTCTAGAGAGAATTTTAAAAGCTTCAAGAGAATTTCAACAATTTTGAGAGGGATTTGAAAAGTTTCAATGGGAATGGGAAGAATTGGGACAAAAATTGGAAAATTTTTAAGGGACTTTGAAAAAATTTCAACTGGAATTTTAGCCATTTTTTGACGTGAAATTGTAAACATGTGGCCATGGATTTTGAAAATTCTAGAGAGAATTTTAAAAGCTTCAAGAGAATTTCAACAATTTTGAGAGGGATTTGAAAAGTTTCATGGGAATGGGAAGAATTGGGACAAAAATTGGAAAATTTTTAAGGGACTTTGAAAAAATTTCAACTGGAATTTTAGCCATTTTTTGACGTGAAATTGTAAACATGTGGCCATGGATTTTGAAAATTCTAGAGAGAATTTTAAAGCTTCAAGAGAATTTCAACGATTTTGAGAGGGATTTGAAAAGTTTCAATGGGAATGGGAAGAATTGGGACAAAAATTGGAAAATTTTCAGGGACTTTGAAAAAATTTCAACT
>NW_028115102.1:0-11191 GCF_964273445.1 Streptopelia decaocto
CCCCCGGCCCGAAGCCCCAATTCCCCCTTTTTCTTCTTTATTTTACTCCAAAAAAAGGTCTTTTAATCGTTCAAAATAGCACAAAAACGACAGATACGGACAGCACGGGGGGGGGAGGGGCCCCCCAAGCCACTATAATACACGGGGGGGCCCGGGGCCGCCCCACGGCCGCCCCATAGATTCTGTACAGGGGCCGGGGGGGGGGGGTACAAAACTTCATTCCAGCAACTGCAACCGGTACAAAAAGGTCCCGCCCCCCCGCCCCTCCCCCCACCCCCCCCCCAAAGCGATGGGGGGTGGGGGAACGAGGGGACCCAGGCGTCCGGGATCTGTGGGGCTGGGGGGCGCGGGGGGGGCCCCTCACTGCCCGTCGGCCTTGGGCTTCTTTGGAGCGGATTTCCTGGGGGGGGTGGGGGGGGAGATGTGGGGCTGCCCCATAGCGCAGCCCCATGGGTGACCCATAGAGACCCCCAGCCCCATAGAGCACCCAGCCCCATAGAAGTGCCCCCAGCCCCATAGAACCCCCAGCCCCATAGAGCCCACCAGCCCCATAGAACTGCACCCAGCCCCATAGAGCACCCAGCCCCATAGAGCACCCAGCCCCATAGACCCCCAGGCCCCATAGAGCACCCAGCCCCATAGAACCACCCCCCAGCCCCATAGATCCCACCAGCCCCATAGAACTGCCCCCAAGCCCCATAGAACTGCCCCTAAGCCCCATAGAGCCCCCCAGCCCCATAGAGCACCCAGCCCCATAGAAGTGCCTCCCAGCCCCATAGATCCCCCCAAGCCCCATAGAGCACCCAGCCCCATAGAACTGCCCCCAAGCCCCATAGAAGTGCCTCCCAGCCCCATAGACACCCCCAGCCCCATAGAACCACCCCCCAGCCCCATAGATCCCACCAGCCCCATAGAACTGCCCCCAAGCCCCATAGAACTGCCCCCAGCCCCATAGACCCCCCAGCCCCATAGAGCACCCAGCCCCATAGAAGTGCCTCCCAGCCCCATAGACCCCCCAGCCCCATAGAGCCCCCCAGCCCCATAGAACTGCCCCCAAGCCCCACAGCTGCCCCCCAGCCCCATAGAGCCCCCCAGCCCCATAGAACCCCCCAGCCCCATAGACACCCCCAGCCCCATAGCTGCCCCACAGCTGCCCTCCAGCCCCACAGACCCCCCCCAGCCCCATAGACCCCCCCAGCCCCATAGAGCCCCCCAGCCCCACAGCTGCCCCACAGCCGCCCCCAGCCCCATAGACCCCCCCAGCCCCATAGCTGCCCCACAGACCCATAGACCCCCCAGCCCCATAGCTGCCCCACAGCTGCCCCCGGCCCCACAGACCCCCCCCAGCCCCACAGACCCCCCCAGCCCCATAGCTGCCCCACAGACCCCCCCAGCCCCATAGACCCCCCCAGCCCCATAGCTGCCCCACAGACCCATAGACCCCCCAGCCCCATAGCTGCCCCCTGGCCCCACTCACAGGTCGGGGGAGGACAGCGGGCGCTTGCTGGCGGGTTTGGCGGCCGAGCCGTCCTTGCTGGACTCTGTTGGGGGGCGGAACGTGTGGGGGGGAGCTCGGGCGCCCCACAAGTGTGGGGCAGCCCCATAGCCCACCTTAGAGCCACCAGACCCCCATAATGTGCCATTATAACCCTTCTCCTTACCAGTGTCCATACCCACCGTGTCCATCCCCACCTCCCCACTGTCACCCCATACCCAGCCCCACACTTGTGGGGCAGCCCCATAACCCACCTTAGAGCCACCAGACCCCCATAATGTGCCATTATAACCCTCCTCCTTACCAGTGTCCATACCCACCGTGTCCATCCCCACCTCCCCACTGTCACCCCATACCCAGCCCCACACTTGTGGGGCAGCCCCACACTTATGGGGCAGCCCCATAACCCACCTTAGACCCACCAGACCCCCATAATGTGTCATTATAACCCTCCTCCTTACCAGTGTCCGTACCCACGGTGTCCATCCCCATAGTGTCCATACCCAGCCCCACACCCACACCCACCCCCCGTGCCCCACACTTATGGGGCAGCCCCATAACTCACCTTAGAGCCACCAGACCCCCATAATGTGCCATTATAACCCTTCTCCTTACCAGTGTCCATACCCACCGTGTCCATCCCCACCTCCCCACTGTCACCCCATACCCAGCCCCACACTTGTGGGGCAGCCCCACACTTATGGGGCAGCCCCATAACCCACCTTAGACCCACCAGACCCCCATAATGTGCCATTATAACCCTTCTCCTTACCAGTGTCCATACCCAGAGTGTCCATACCCATAGTGTCCATACCCCCACCCCCCGCGCCCCACACTTGTGGGGCAGCCCCATAGCGCACCTTGCAGCCACCGCACCTGGGTGGCGGGCCCGTAGCCCTTGTCCTTGTGTGTGTCCATCCCCATAGTGTCCATCCCCAGCCCCACCCTCACCCCCCGCGCCCCACACTTGTGGGGCAGCCCCACACTTATGGGGCAGCCCCACGGCTCACCTTGCAGCCACCGCACCTGGGTGGCGGGCCCGTAGCCCTTGTCCTTGTGTGTGTCCATCCCCATAGTGTCCATCCCCAGCCCCACACTCACCCCCCGCGCCCCACACTTGTGGGGCAGCCCCATAACCCACCTTAGAGCCACCAGACCCCCATAATGTGCCATTATAACCCTCCTCCTTACCAGTGTCCATACCCATGGTGTCCATCCCCATAGTGTCCATACCCATAGTGTCCATACCCAGCCCCACACCCACACCCACCCCCCGTGCCCCACACTTATGGGGCAGCCCCATAACCCACCTTAGACCCACCAGACCCCCATAATGTGCCATTATAACCCTTCTCCTTACCAGTGTCCATACCCAGAGTGTCCATACCCATAGTGTCCATACCCCCACCCCCCCATGCCCCACACTTGTGGGGCAGCCCCATAGCGCACCTTGCAGCCACCGCACCTGGGTGGCGGACCTGTAGCCCTTGTCCTTGTGTGTGTCCATCCCCATAGTGTTCATCCCCATAGTGTCCATCCCCAGCCCCACCCTCACCCCCCGCGCCCCACACTTGTGGGGCAGCCCCACACTTATGGGGCAGCCCCACGGCTCACCTTGCAGCCACCGCACCTGGGTGGCGGGCCCGTAGCCCTTGTCCTTGTGTGTGTCCATCCCCATGGTGTCCATATCCCATACCCACCCCCTGACACCCCACACTTGTGGGGCAGCCCCACGGCTCACCTTGCGGCCACCGCACCTGGGTGGCGGGCCCGTAGCCCTTGTCCTTGTGTGTGTCCATCCCCATGGTGTCCATCCCCACCCCTCCCAATGTCAATCCCACACTCACCCCCCGCGCCCCACACTTGTGGGGCAGCCCCACACTTATGGGGCAGCCCCACGGCTCACCTTGCAGCCACCACACCTGGGTGGCGGGCCCGTAGCCCTTGTCCTTGTGTGTGTCCATCCCCATGGTGTCCATCCCCATAGTGTCCATACCCAGCCCCACACTCACCCCCCGCGCCCCACACTTGTGGGGCAGCCCCACGGCTCACCTTGCAGCCACCGCACCTGGGTGGCGGGCCCGTAGCCCTTGTCCTTGTGTGTGTCCATCCCCATGGTGTCCATATCCCATACCCACCCCCTGACACCCCACACTTGTGGGGCAGCCCCACACTTGTGGGGCAGCCCCACGGCTCACCTTGCAGCCACCGCACCTGGGTGGCGGGCCCGTAGCCCTTGTCGTTGCGCGCGGCGATGCGGAAGATGATGGCGGGTTTGGTGCTGTGGTCGATGTGGGCGCTGGCCAGGCTGCCGGCCGGCACCAGGCAGTGGGGGCTGGGCCCGCAATAGACCCGCATGAAGGCCAAGGGCGCGGGGGGGGCGGGGGGGGCGGGCGCCCCGGCCCCTCCCCCGCGCGCCTCGCCCGGCGCCCCCCCCTGGATGGCCAGGTACACCGAGTACTCGGCGATGCGCCCCGAGGTCACCGAGGGCGGCTCCCACGTCAGGTGCGCCCCGTCGGGGCTCTGCGGACAATGGGGACAATGGGGGCGTTGGGGGTGATGGGGACGTTGGGGACATTGGGGACATTGGGGGTGATGGGGACATTGGGGGTGTTGGGGACATTGGGGACAATGGGGACATTGGGGATGATGGGGGTGATGGGGACGTTGGGGACATTGGGGACATTGGGGACAATGGGGACATTGATGGTGGCTCCCAGGTCAGGTGCGCCCCGTCGGGGCTCTGCAGACAACATTGGGGACAATGGGGACATTGGGGGTGATGGGGGTGATGGGGACGTTGGGGACATTGGGGACATTGGGGGTGATGGGGACGTTGGGGACATTGGGGACATTGG
This sequence comes from Streptopelia decaocto, assembly GCF_964273445.1. NCBI lineage: Eukaryota > Metazoa > Chordata > Aves > Columbiformes > Columbidae > Streptopelia > Streptopelia decaocto. The sequence continues at coordinate 4,354 of NW_028115102.1, forward strand.
GGACAATGGGGACATTGGGGGTGATGGGGACATTGGGGGTGTTGGGGACATTGGGGGTGTTGGGGACATTGGGGACATTGGGGGTGATGGGGATGATGGGGACACTGGGGACATTGATGGTGGCTCCCAGGTCAGGTGCGCCCCGTTGGGGCTCTGCGGACAACATTGGGGACAATGGGGACAATGGGGACATTGGGGACATTGGGGGTGATGGGGGCGAAGGGGACATTGGGGACACTGGGGACAAAAGGGACATTGGGGGCGATGAGGACATTGGGGACATTGGGGACAATGGGGGTGATGGGGACATTGGGGACGCTGGGGACATTGGGGGTGATGGGGACATTGGGGACATTGGGGACAATGGGGGTGATGGGGACGTTGGGGACATTGGGGACAATGGGGGTGATGGGGACGTTGGGGACGTTGGGGGTGATGGGGACATTGGGGGCGATGGGGACAATGGGGACATTGGGAACATTGGGGACAATGGGGACATTGGGGGCAATGGGGACATTGGGGACATTGGGGGCGATGGGGACATGGGGGGTAATGGGGGTATTGGATGCAGAGCCGGGGTCACGGCCGGGTCAGGGTCAATGTCAGGGACACAGGGCGGGGTCAGTGACCCCCGGTGACCCCTGAGGACACTGAAGGACACACCCAGTGCCCCAGGCAGGTTTGGGTGCGGGTTTGGGGGGGCGAGTTGCTTTGGGGCAGGTCTGGGGCGGGTCTGGGGTCACGGGCGGGTCAAGGTCAGGGTCAGGGACCCCTGGGGACACTTGGGGACCCTTAGAGCACCCCAGGCGGGTCTGGGAGGTGACTTTGGGTGCAGAGCTGAGACTTTGGGGCAGGTTTGGGTGCAGAGCTGAGGCTCTGGAGCGGGTCTGGGTGCAGACCCGGGGTCATGGCTGGGTCAAGGTCAATGTCAGGGACACAGGGCGGGGTCAGTGACCCCTGGGGACCCTTGGGGACACCCCAGGCGGCCGGGCAGGCAGGTTTGGGGGGTGGGTTTGGGTGCAGAGCTGAGGCTCTGGGGTGGGTCTGGGGTCACGGGCGGGTCAAGGTCAGGGTCAGGGACCCCTGGGGACCCTTAGAGCACCCCAGGGAGCCGGGCAGGCAGGTCTGGGGGTGACTTTGGGTGCAGAGCTGAGACTTTGGGGCGGGTCTGGGTGCAGACCCGGGGTCACGGCTGGGTCAGGGTCAAGGTCAGGGACACGGGGCTGGGTCAGTGACCCCTGGGGACACTCAGGGACCCCTGAGGACTCCTGGGGACAGTTGGGGACCCTTGGGGACAGACACAGGGTGCCCCAGGAAGCCGGGCAGGCAGATTTGGGGGGTGGGTTTGGGTGCAGAGCTGAGACTTTGGGGCGGGTCTGGGGTCATGGCCGGGTCAGGGTCAAGGTCAGGGTCACAGGGCCAGGTCAGTGACCCCTGGGGACACTTAAGGACACACACAGTGCCCCAGGCAGGTTTGGGGGGTGGGTTTGGGTGCAGAGCTGAGGCTCTGGGGCGGGTCTGGGGCGGGTCTGGGGTCACGGCCAGGTCAAGGTCAGGGTCAGGGACCCCTGGGGACACACACAGTTCCCCAGGCAGCCGGGCAGGCAGGTCTGGGGGTGACTTTGGGTGCAGAGCTGAGGCTCTGGGGTGGGTCTGGGTGCAGACCCGGGGTCATGGCCGAGTCAGGGTCAAGGTCAGGGACACAGGGCCAGGTCAGTGACCCCTGGGGACCCTTAGAGCACCCCAGGCGGCCGGGCAGGCAGGTTGGGAGGGTGGGTTTGGGAGCAGATCTGGGGTCATGGCTGGGTCAAGTTCAGGGTCAGGGTCACAGGGCCAGGTCAGTGACCCTTAAGGACACACCCAGTGCCCCAGGCAGGTTTGGGTGCAGGTTTGGGTGCAGGTTTGGGTGCAGGTTTGGGGGGGCGAGTTGCTTTGGGGCAGCTCTGGGGTGGGTCTGGGGTCACGGCCAGGTCAAGTTCAGGGTCAGGGACCCCTGGGGACACTCAGGGACCCCTGGGGACAGTTGGGGACCCTTGGGCACACACACATGGTGCCCCAGGAAGCCGGGCAGGCAGGTTTGGGGGGTGGGTTTGGGTGCAGAGCTGAGGCTCTGGGGCGGGTCTGGGGTCACGGGCGGGTCAAGGTCAGGGTCAGGGACCCCTGGGGACACACACAGTTCCCCAGGCAGCCGGGCAGGCAGGTCTGGGGGTGACTTTGGGTGCAGAGCTGAGGCATTGGGGCAGGTCTGGGTGCAGATCTGGGGTCATGGCTGGGTCAAGTTCAGGGTCAGGGTCACAGGGCCAGGTCAGTGACCCCTGAGGACTCTTGGGGACACCCCAGGCGGCCGGGCAGGCAGGTTTGGGGGGTGGGTCTGGGTGCAGACCTGAGACTTTGGGGCAGGTCTGGGTGCAGACCTGGGGTCACAGCTGGGTCAGGGTCAAGGTCAGGGACCCGGGGCTGGGTCAGTGACCCCGGGGGACCCTTGGGGACCCTCAGGGACCCCAGGGGACCCTTGGGGACCCTCCACGCCGTACCTTGCTGATCTTGATGGCGCAGGGCGCGCCGGGGAAGCCGGGCAGGCAGGTTTGGGGGGTGGGTTTGGGTGCAGAGCTGAGGCTCTGGGGCGGGTCTGGGGTCACGGGGGGGTCAAGGTCAGGGTCAAGCGTACCTTGCTGATCTTGATGGCGCAGGGCGCGCCGGGGAAGCCGGGCAGGCAGGTTTTGAAGGCCGCCAGCTCGGAGAAGGGGCCGCGGCCGCAGGCGTTGAGCGCGGCCACGCGGAACTTGTAGGCGGTGCCCGGCTGCAGCTCCTGGCGCCGCAGCCCCGAGTGGTCGGGGGGGCCCGACGCGTCCTCCTGGGGGGGGACACGGGGTCAGTGGGGTCATGGGGGACGTGGGGACATCGGGGACATTGGGGGTGATGGGGACATTGGGGTCGTTGGGGACGTTGGGACATTGGGGTCATTGGGGATGTTGGGGACATGGGGACACAGCCCCAAGTGGTCGGGGGGGCCCGACGGGTCCTCCTGGGGGGGGACGCGGGGTCAGTGGGGTCATTGGGGACGTTGGGGTCAGTGGGGATGTTGGGGACATTGGGGACATCAGGGTTGTTGGGGACATTGGGGTCATTGGGGACGTTGGGGACATTGGGGGTGATGGGGACATTTGGGGCAATGGGGACATGGGGGGCAATGGGGACATTGGGGACGTTGGGGTCATTGGGGACGTTGGGGACATTGGGAGCAATGGGGACATTGGGGTCATTGTGTCCCCCCCAGTGACACAGTGACCCCCCCAGGTGCCCCCCCCAGTGACATGGGGACCCCCCCAGTGACACAGTGACACCCCAGGTGCCCCCCCCAGTGACATGGGGACCCCCCCAGTGACACAGTGACCCCCCAGGTGCCCCCCCCAGTGACACGGGGACCCCCCCAGTGACACAGTGACCCCCCCAGTGTCCCCCCAGTGACACAGGGACCCCCCCAGTGACACAGGGACCCCCCCCCCGGTGCCCCCCCCCACTCACGTCGGGGGGGGCGTCGTCGGGGGGCAGGAAATAGTGCGTGACCATCATGGTGGTGCCCTTGACCACCCCCACGTCGAACCACTGGTTGTCGCGCTTGACCTTGGGGGGCTGGGGGGACCCCCCCTCGGCCTTCGGGGGGGCGGCGGCGGCTCCGGGGGCCGGGGGGGGCGGGGCGGCTCCCTCCCCCCCGGCTCCGCCCACTCCCACTCCCCCCGGCCCCGCCCCCGGCGCGGGAGGGGGGCGGGCGGGCGCCCCGCCCGGGCTGGGGGTCAAGGTCAAGGTGGGGGGGGGGGGCTCGATGCCGTTGGCCACCTCGGCCAGCGCGGCGGCCGCCTGCAGCTTGGCCGGGCTGGGCCCCCCCCCCGCGCCCACCGCGAACGGGACGGGGGGGGCCAGGCCTGCGGGGGGGCGGGGGGGACACAAACAGGGAGGGGGGGTCACCCCAAAAATCCACGCGAAATACAAATAATTCACCCCGAAATCCACCCAAAGTCACCCCCAATCCAACAATGTTGGGGCTTTGGGGGGGTCATGGGGCTGATTACACCCATAGACCCCCATAGACCCCCATAGACCCCATAGACCCCCATATAGACCCTCATAGACCCCATAGACCCCCATAGACCCCCATAGACCCCATAGACCCCATAGACCCCATATAGACCCCCATATAGACCCCCATAGACCCCATAGACCCCCATAGACCCTCATAGACCCCATAAACCCTCATAGACCCCATAGACCCCCATATAGACCCCCATAGACCTCATAGACCCCCATAGACCCCCATAGACCCTCATAGACCCCATAGACCCCCATAGACCCCATAGACCCCCATATAGACCCCCATAGACCCCCATAGACCCTCATAGACCCCATAGACCCCATATAGACCCTCATAGACCCCATAGACCCTCATAGCCCCCCATAGACCCTCATAGACCCCCATAGACTCCCCATAGACCCTCACAGACTCCCCATAGACCCCCATAGCCCCCCATAGACCCCCATAGACTCCCCATAGACCCTCATAGACCCTCATAGCCCCCCATAGACTCCCCATAGACCCTCATAGACTCCCCATAGACCCCCATAGCCCCCCATAGACTCCCCATAGACTCCCCATAGACCCTCATAGACCCCCATAGACTCCCCATAGACCCTCATAGACCCCCAAAGACTCCCCATAGACTCCCCATAGACCCTCATAGACTCCCCATAGACCCCCATAGCCCCCCAAAGACTCCCCATAGACTCTCATAGACCCTCATAGCCCCCCAAAGACTCCCCATAGACCCTCATAGACCCCCATAGACTCCCCATAGACCCTCATAGACCCCCATAGACCCTCATAGACTCCCCATAGACCCCCAAAGACTCCCCATAGACCCTCATAGCCCCCCATAGACTCCCCATAGACCCCCCATAGACCCCCAAAGACTCCCCATAGACCCCCATAGCCCCCCAAAGACTCCCCATAGACCCTCATAGACTCCCCAGAGACCCTCATAGACTCCCCATAGACCCCCATAGACCCTCATAGACTCCCCATAGACCCCCATAGACCCTCATAGACTCCCCATAGACCCCCACAGCCCCCCAAAGACTCCCCATAGACTCCCCATAGACCCCCATAGCCCCCCAAAGACTCCCCATAGACCCTCATAGACCCTCATAGCCCCCCATAGACCCCCATAGCCCCCCAAAGACTCCCCATAGACCCTCATAGACCCTCATAGTCCCCCAAAGACTCCCCATAGACCCTCATAGACTCCCCATAGACCCCCATAGCCCCCCAAAGACTCCCCATAGCCCCCCATAGACTCCCCATAGACTCCCCATAGACCCTCATAGACTCCCCATAGACCCTCATAGACCCCCAAAGACTCCCCATAGACTCCCCATAGACTCCCCATAGACCCCCATAGCCCCCCAAAGACTCCCCATAGACCCCCATAGCCCCCCATAGACCCCCACAGACCCCCATAGCCCCCCATAGACTCCCCATAGACCCCCAAAGACTCCCCATAGACCCTCATAGACTCCCCATAGACCCTCATAGACCCTCATAGCCCCCCAAAGACTCCCCATAGACCCTCATAGACCCTCACAGGCTCCCCATAGACCCTCCTAGCCCCCCATAGACCCTCATAGACCCCCCATGCTCACCGTCCGGGGGGGGCCCGGCGGGGGGGTCGTTGAGGCTGTCGGCCGGCGCCAGCGCCTCGGTGGGGGGGGCGGGGGGGGGCGGGGCCTCGGGCAGCTGCTGCTGCACCAGCGCCGCCAGCTCCTGCTGAGTCAGCACCAGCGGCAGCGCCCCCGGGGGGGGCTCGGCCGGGGGGGCGCCCGGGGGGTCGGCGCCGTCCAGGGGCTCCGGGGACCCTGCGGGGGGGACGAGGACGGGACATTGGGGACAGTGACACAACATGGGGACACCGACCCAACCACGACCCCATCACCCCAGTGCCCCCATCCCCCCCCATGTCCCCATCCCCCCCCATGTCCCCATTGACCACCATGTCCCCATCCCCCCCAATGTCCCCGTATCCCCCCAACACCCCCATGTCCCCAATATCCCCATCCCCCCCCATGTCCCCATTGACCACCATGTCCCCATCCCCCCCAACTCCCCCAATGTCCCCATCCCCCCCATTGTCCCCATCCCCCCCCATGTCCCCATTGCCCCCAATGTCCCCATCTCCCCATCACCCCAACATTCCCATCACCCCCAATGTCCCCATGTCCCCCCCGTGTCCCCAATGTCCCCATCACCCCCATTGTCCCCATCACCCCCATTGACCCCCATGTCCCCAATGTCCCCATCACCCCAATATCCCCATTACCCCCAATGTCCCCATCCCCCCCATCACCCCCAATGTCCCCAATGTCCCCATCACCGCCAATGTCCCCATTGCCCCCAATGTCCCCATGTCCCCATTGCCCCCAATGTCCCCATCACCCCCATTGCCCCCAATGTCCCCATTGCCCCCAATGTCCCCATCGCCCCCACTGTCCCCATTGTCCCCAACCCCCCCATTGTCCCCAATCCCCGCCATGTCCCCACTGTCCCCATTACCCATGACGGCGTGCTGGGTGGCCTGCAGCACGGCCTGGATGGCCAGCGCCTGCGCCCATGTCCCCATTGTCCCCAATGTCCCCATTGCCCCCCATGTCTCCCCCAATGTCCCCACTGTCCCCATCGCCCCCACTGTCCCCATGTCCCCCTGTCCCCCCCATTACCCCCAATGTCCCCAATGTCCCCGTCGCCCCCAATGTCCCCATCACCCCCATCGCCCCCAATGTCCCCATCACC